>NC_050593.1:17454303-17666803 GCF_013368585.1 Megalops cyprinoides | reverse complement strand
ACATGAATGACACGTAGGCTCTGTGGCTACAGACAGGCCGAGTTAAAAACATAAAAACAACAACAAAAAAAAAAAGGCAAACATTGTTTATCCATCTGCACGCTAACACAAGCAAATAAATCAGGCATTCCTTGGAAAGGTTTTGAATGAAAGTTCGAAAGTTCATCAACAAAACAAGCGAATGAAAGAGCAGACTTTACAGACACAACTCAGAATATAGTGCTTTCAGATATACTGTAGTTATGTACAGTACAATAAAGTAGCGGTAGACACTACCCCGAATGCAGTGCTCTCAGATATAGATATGTCAAGGACAGTAGAAGAGGGCTTACTGATGCTGGTGCTGGAGCTCTTGGACTTGCCAATGCAGGCAGTGGAGCAGTAGGGCTCCATGGTGCCGCTGGGCCCGATGCAGTGAATGGCGTCAAAAGAGCTGAACGAAGAGTTGCACCCGCTGCAGCTAGTCGTCTTCCCATGTGTCTGAAAACCACAAGGGGAATGTCAGTGGCCCTACCCTCCAAACAAAACATTCAGATGAATGAAAACCAAAAAAAGCAAAACAATGTGAGCATTTCCATTTTGGTGTGACTTGTTTAATGCTGCATTGATGTGGACTTTCAGAGTTTAAGACTTTCAGAGTTTCGCACACTATTTGTTACATTAGCAAACCCTAGACGTACCGTGGGCTCAGTTCCAAGGAAGACTCGGGCAATAACAAAATCGTAAGAACAATAATCTTGCTGTTGATCTGTGTGTAGGTCTCAGCCTGACCTGCTTGTAGTCCTTGACGCAGTTCTGGGAGCAGAAGCGCTTCTGCTGGCCGTCGACGACAAGAAAGTGGTTTGCAGAGGCCCTGCTGGACAGGTAGCCCCCGCACTGCTCACAGCAGTTCATGATCAGGCCGTTGGCCATGCGGTAGCGGTTGAAGCACAGGTCGCTGCAGATCTTGTGGGTGACGTTCTTAAAGCTGACCTCATGGCGAATCTGCAGACAGTGCGAAAGAGGAAAGAATGCTGAAAAAATATGCAGTCACTTAGACATTACCAACATGAGGATGAGGCTGCAGCGGCATTCGTTTGGGTCTGGGGTGCCCTTTTTCCTTTAAGAGATTAAGAGCAGAGGCCTGGCTACGACACACAGTAAGATGGCATTTGGGACATTGCTGGCCACTTGGAGGAGTTATCGCTTGGGCCATGGATTCAACCTTAAGGCCACCTCTCTTTTTGTTTTAAACATTCATATACTTGCACTTCCCAGGGAAGGTATTGAATATCTTATTCTTGATTCATTCATGACAAGGACATATAGAATTATTTCTCATCAGTGCAGGATACAATCTTCACATGGCTAGTTAAGAACAGGACGGAAAACAAACACTCCTCACAAGGCTGAGTGGAGGGACATGGGAGAAAGGCTGCTGTTCTAGCCCCCCCGTCTAACCTTCACTTACTTCTGTCAGTTTTCCGCAGACACTACATTTGGTCTTCATGGGGGACTTGGGCTCACTTTGTTTGTTCTCATATGACGCCAGGCAGCCAGTGCTGCAGAACTCCTGGAAGGACTCACTCGAGTCCACCTGGGCTACAATCGCTCCTTTCATACCAGTAATGTTCCTGGACAAGACAAAACACACACTCAGAATTCATTCTCTGCACACACACACACACTCACTCACACACTCACACTCAACTGGTGTATTTACCTGAAAATACCTCAACACAAATTTCAAAATTCCCACACAATAACGTACCTGATAACTTAACCAGCTGCTGTAAAATTTAACTTTATGACAAAAGATCATCTGTACCTCACCATCGCATTGGATAGGGAACTATATGAGTACTGCACTTTTTTGTATCAAATCTTCACTGCACCGCATCTCATTTGTCTTAGCTAATTGATCAAATAAAGATTTTCACTGGGTGTTCCTCAACATGCATGTGCATGCTGCACTTTTAAGCAATCCACATGTCCACTGTGTTTTCTCAATAAGGTGTCAAGGACTTAAGTAAAACAATGCCTTCATGGAGTACAATGGCATTTAAAAAAATCTCTACTATATCATTAATTAGCACTACTGATAATTTTTGTGTAGGCTGTTATCGAATGAGAATGCAGGTGTAAGATGTAAGAGTTTTAATATCAGACAGCTAATTGAAAAACTTTTACTGCTAATTTTTAGAGACAGTAAATAGGATACCTGGCAACTATCAGAGTCTGGCATTTATTCCCAGCATTTTGTCCCCGGCCACTAAAAGGGGCCGACGCTTGTTCGAGACTCTGAGTTTAATTAAGGTTTTACAGCATTTGTAGAACCAATGAAGTTATGTCATTGCGTGGGCTGAGCCACTTGCTCCCTGCTCCTGTGGAGCTACAAAGCATTCAAAAGCTACAAAGAAAAATCTGCTTTTGAGGACAAGCAGCTGGGTCTCCCCTCCACATCCTCATAGCTAATTCCCCATGAGATTTCATGCTTTTGACATGCATGCCTTCAAATCATATACATTTTTAGAGAGGGAGAGTCCCACAAAGCCAGCTAAAAGCTGGGCTGCGGAGAAGAGTAAAACTGGCCCCGGTATATACACTGGGTCCTTACTTCTTGCACATGGCACAGTTCTTCTTGGGGGCGGGCTTGTGGGAAAAGGCAGAGAGGCAGGTGGTGGAGCAGAAGAGGTGGGTGGAGCCTTTGCGCTGGTAGGCGGTCTGGCCCTTCTTCAGGGGCTTCTTACAGTTGGCACAGGTGACCTTCACTGATCTAGAGGGCTGTTGGGTGCCTGAGGGCGAGGCCACTGGTTTGGGTAGGGAGGCTGCCGGCGCTGGGGAGTCCACACCAGGCTGCTTCTGGTTTCGTGGGAAAGAGGCCGACTGAGAGATCCATGAATCTGTGGTGCAAAAATGAAACCGTTTACATGCAGCTCCCTTTTCGTGAAGATATACAGAGGATCTCAACAAATGTTCACTCTCCCTCCTTTTGCGTCCCCTCTTATCCCGATCGTCCATTTTCCCTTCCACAGTCCCTACCAAGAAGGAACAAGGGTCACCCTCAAAAACTCATCTTTATTTTCCACCAATTTTTAGTGACAATTTAATGATATATGAACTTTAATGATTAATTTTTCTTGCTGCAGTTGGCATTTTCCTTTTATATTGGGCTACTCTTGAGACGTAAATGAGGGGGCAGTACTTTTTAAGACAGGAAGTTTGGGTCAACTTCTCATTATTTTAAAGGACACTGGGATATTTGACCCATTTTCACAGCTGCAGAAGATCAAAATATTTTCAAGGATTTTCAAAACCTCTCGATACCTTGAAAAGGGCCACCAAATACCCATAATGCATAATAATGCTTTATAATGCTGCCCAGCCTAGCAAATAAATATATTAGCAAATAAATGTTAGCAAATAAATACATACAAAATGATATTATGTAGTTTGGCTTGCAGCTTGCTTAACTGCAGCCTGTGTGTTATAATACACCCACAGCATTTACATCATATATCCATGACAACCACATAAACTGTTGTGTGTGCATCTATGCATTTGCATGGCTATATGTGTAAGAAGATATCTACAGTATGTGTATGTATGTATACATACTGCCGTGTGAGTGAGTTTGTCTGTGTGTGTGGAAAGCTATTGTAAATGTGTGCATATTGCATATGTACATAGATAAACACACACACGCACAATGTGTCCCCCTGAGTGTTACCAGGTTTCTGGTGTGTTGCAGTCTCTCCGTTCTGCCCTGGCTCTCTTGCGGTGCTGGCGCGGCCGGGGTTAAATGTGGCAGGCTTGCTGGGGGAAGGCTCGGTGTGGGAGCCCTGGCTCTCAGGGTTGAGGCTGAAGGCGTTGCTAATACACAGGCTGCTTGCCTGCTCTGAACCTGGCCCCGCCCCTGCAGAGCCGCCGCTCTGTAGTGACGTCACGCTGGTGATCATCAGGTTCATGTCTCCCTGAGGGCCTGCTGGCGCTGCCGCTGTCATGGCAACAGCGCGGGGGGCCTCCGCGGCGGCCACGCCCAGAGTGGTAACGCTAGCGATCTTGATCTCGGAGTCAGGCTCCGTGCTGCTCAGGGCAGTGCTGTCAGAGGAGGCTGGGACGGCACCCCCCGCCGTGGAGAGCGAGACAGAGTTCGTCTGCTCAGAGGAGTCCTCCTCGTCGTCAATCACGATGGTCTCACTCTGGCTCTTGGTCTCTGTTGCTGGAGCCAGGGCAGGAGCAGGAGGAGTCTTTGAGGTTTGTGTGGGCATTGATGCTGTTGCCATGGCACTTTTCTTGGTGCAGTCTGTGAGTTTGGGGGAGGGGGCATTCGTGGGAGTTCTGGCTTCGAGAGTGGGGGCGGAGGCCTCCACCAACACAACATCATCATCATCGTCTTCAGGACCCTTGGGAGGGTCTGCTGTTGTGACAGTTGGACTGTGACTACTGTGCAAACCCTCTGTATTTCTCTTCTGCTTAGAAGGAAGGACACTATCCATGAGGGAAACAGCCTTTGTAGCTGTGCTATCCCCTTCTCCACCCAGCCTGGGTTCACAGCTCTCTGGTAAACCTGCATCCATTGCTTAGGTAACCACCTGCTGACACAGACAGTGGTTCACCAAGTTATTAAACAGAGACAACAGCATCATCTGATTCTTTATATATGTCCTCATGGCTAGCTGCAGTGCTAAGAAAGCAATTCACTTAAGAGTTTTTTATAACTTGTGACGATACATGCCAATAAAGACAGCCCGCTGCAAGGGCCCTAGTAAAAGTGTGTTGCTGTAATACCTATGTGTTTATTTGGCAGACACACTTCTCAAAAATGACCTACAATGCCTCAATGGCACTGAGAACCAACAAGAACAAGCAGAACACAGCAAAAGAACAGTCAGTCACAGCATCTGAACACAAAGCTGAAAAACTGTGCTAATATAAGCACACAAAAATAACTGTTTTAGTATTTCAGCACATGGGTCAAATAGCGCTAAACAATTATCCAAAAGACCAACATAACTACATCATACTAATATGGACAGGGCTTCATAATAACCAGTAAAGGTAACAGTACTTGATAAGACTGTTGACACAGAGTCAAACTGATTCATTAAAAGTAATGGCACATTTAACCATACAATCACAGTCAACATGATATACATTACAAATTACTTTGTGGCTGGAGATGCTGATAGACCTTGGACATATCCAAGTGGTACAGCGTATACCCCATACTAAATATGTATTTGGATGCTGGGTGCTAAGGTTAATGATGCTCATTTGTCCATATACAGCAGGTGGTAATACACAAAGTTCCAGTGCACCTACCTAAAGACAATACGCATTAAGATTGGGCAGAATTACCATTGGGCAGGTAGCTAAGGGCTATTCTCTACTTTCAGACACAACATCACACAATAGAGTTTAGACCCTCAAGAATGTTAAGAGTGGACTTAGCACCAGCATGTATGTGCAAGTATTTTCTCACATCCTCAGTTAAATCCCCCTCAACTTGCACACTTCAATGACTATAACATGTTCCAACTGCAGCTGAGCCGTAATCTCTAGCCGAGCACTCCTCTGTGGAAAAATCATCACTTTTTATTGCTGCCACCTAGTGGATGACAAGATGTATTGTGTCAGTTCCATGTAGTTACAAAATCTCAGAACAGTGGAGTCTTCCATACTCTGCAGAACAAATCCAGTCACATTCAGTGGACATCAAAGGGTCTGCAGAAGTGTTCCTTCAACAAATCAAGCAATCCAAGCCAGAGGCAGACTACAGACTACAGACACCTGTCTGAGTGAAATGACCAAGTGTCACCTAATTCACTGTGTAATCAGTAACTGCATTTTGAGTTTTTTCCTATGAAATTTTCCCTATGAGTGAGTCTTCTACCCCACTACATGTGTTTCTAGCTGCAGGTGATTACACCATGATGTAGCTGCTGGTAAGTGGGGTATTATAAATAGAACACATAGAAAAATAAAATGTCCTAAAATAACGCAGGTATTCCAGCTAAAAGGATTGCAAAAAATTAATAGTGATAATAATAATAATATTTCAAACACATCTACCCAAGACATGTCAATAAGTATGTAAAGATCAATGAGGAGCAGCTCAACTCGAATGCGGAATCGGATGTTTGTATGCAGAGGTCATGGTAGGTCTACAAAGCAGCAGTACAGATGAAATCAATGAGCGCTGCCTGGGAGGATCAGCTGAGGACACAAATTATTATACGGGCACTTTCTATTGATGTGAGTGTCAAAGCCTGCAGCAGCTTTAATACACAAGCTTATCTTTAAGTTGCTGTAATACTGTTACGGCACAATAATGCTCATGTGTAATACGATTCACAGCAGAACTGAGGTGTTATAAACATGTTAGCAACAACCCTTTCAAACCAGTGCCTACAAGGTAAATTGGATGGTAAAGCCGACATCAATGATCTTCCTAGTCAGCCTTACCGCCACACTGCAGGAAAAAGAACGACAGAACAAAAATGCCCTGAAACCTGCCAACGCCACGACTTATGACGAAACTATTTCATATGAACAGAGGTCCTTCTACAGCATATAGGCTACTCCATCAAATCATAATACTCGCCATTATCTTATAAATACACGAGGAAAAACACTTCGCAGAAAAACGAGTTCATAAAAACAAATTCACTTAAGGCTAACATTTACCAAACAGCCAAACATAACATCTTACTTTAAACACTGGCTTTGTCCGTCTCTCAGCAGGTCAGTGAGCGACTTGCATATAAAATGAACACTATGAGGATCTTAAACACTCAGCATAATGGAGGCTCTCCCCCCGGCAATGCCCTAGACTACGTAAACGGGCAGAACCGTGTAGAACACCACGAGAACCACCGCTCCGCTATATCAAGGCAACCGGCCACCGACGTCACCACCACTACAGCTTGCGAAGCAATTCGTCTAGCTGGCGAACATTCTTTTCAGCAGTAAGAACAGTGTACAACTTGGAGACTAATTTGTCTTAGTGGTTGCCCTCTTCAACACTTGCAACGTATGACCGACCGAGTTCTCATTTGCCATTAGCGGACAGTAAACACGCTTCACCCCAGTTCCACAGTTCCCACCCCTGGCTTCCGGCGCTCAAGCAGCCATTGGATTAACGGCAAACTGGAGGGAGGTGAGCCAGGGGTACTGCGCCATTGTTATTATAGAAAATGATCACAAGTTATTCGTGACTATTCGAGCAGATAATAGCAGATGTTACAATCCGAAAACTCCCTAAAACAGGCAATTTTTACTGAAAACGCGTTCTAAACACACGGAAACGTCCAGATATTCCAGGAAAGCCATTTTTGTGTTCATTCCCCCCGTTACCCAATCCAAAAGTCAGTGTTGACGTTGCTTGCTTGAGAAATCAATTTCTAGCTTGTTCTGAATATCTGGACCTGCATCTGTTGATTATTACAGGTTTTGCTTAATTCTACTCTGTTTCCATTACCTGTGATATATTTTTAGACAGCAACTGAACAACTGTGGCATTTAATTGGAAAGTTACCCCTAAGCTACTACCCCAGGCAATCAAAGACATTTCATCTGGTGACCTCAAGGGGCGCTGCGGTACAGCATTACATCAACTCTACTCTTTTCTTTTTAATAATATACAAACAATTGAGGACAAACCATCATGTCTTGCAGATGTTAATTGGTCCACATACATCAGTCTGTGCACACACCACATCTCGTCTTACTCTCTGTCTCCGACAGGGGCTACTATTTACCCCCATCAAATCAGTTAGCAGTACTGCCTCTCGTCCGCCATTAGAGAGCGAACGAAACAATACGTGAGAGCACAGGCAATAGCACCCTGCCACAGCAGAGAGGGGGAGAATATATCAGGCAGGATAAAATTAACTGCTAAGTCGCCATTAAATTGAAGTTAACGACGTAACAGGAGGCTCTCGGCATTCCCTATGCACCAGACTTGCGCCATCAATTGTTGCTACAACTTTGGCCAATTAACCATAATTTAGGATAAAAACGGCTCTGGATCGCTTACCCGAGTCGAGCTGGAAACGATATAGCGCCACTTCTGTGCCTTGACACAAATCCCAAAGCGCATGCGTTACAACGTAGCGACGTTAGCGTGGGAGGCGACTGCCAAACATCTCTCTCCTTTCTCGCATTTAATCACCGCGCAAGCGCACTGTGCTTCGCTGCTATTAAAATTAATGACTTCAGGTAAATGTGAAATTACATAATTATTTGTTGGTTATATATTATGTGTTATACGTAATGATCATTTTGTGCAATACATTGTGAGATTTTGAAAAGTTTTTCAACAAACGCTGTTTTTTTTCAACAATGGAATGAACATACTGAAAATTGTGATTTACAATTCTGTTTTTCTTTGCCAAACTAATATTTCAGACTGAATGGAATTTAACAAACTGAAGTGGTTTTCTAGAGGAGAAATTTACAGCGAGTAGAAAACTTTAAAATTACATCAGCCACGGGGATAACAAGCTAATGCGCATAGCCTATTAAAGCCTTTATGATAAATATATTCAGACATACTAAAACTACAGTAGAATACAGTGTAACCTAACCGCTTTACGGCGTTAAAGATGCATAATTATAATTAGCCATCTAGTTAATTGATTAATTACTTTTATCGCAATTTTCCAGTATGTGTCAAATATACCCAAAGCTCACTTGACGTGCCCTGGATTCTCAAGCAGGCTAATAATAAGCCTCCTTGAACTGATTTTAAAAGCTGTACATCTCATGGAATAGTTGTCCGAGAAGCCAAACGAGCTAACCTTATTTCATAATGCGCAAAATGCACATTGCGTTATTGCAGAGCGTCGATGTCTGCGGTAACAACATGTGCAAGAAAAAGGGGGCGTGATAAATAGTGATTGGGTGCAATATATCATCTGAAACGGATGCAAGTTTTATACATTGCAATAAACTAAGCAAACTGGGCTCGTCTTGTGGCCATTGCGTTAAACAAGATCTCTTGTCGTTCCCTTTCCATGTAGCTATAGGCTACCTATACTGAACGGTCCATAGCAAAAGACTGGCAACTAACACTATCCCTTCCTCAATGCTGACGAACAGACGATTTGCCATAATGGTTATTAGGCCTACTGAAGAGGTCGTTACTTTCCATAACTCCTTTTCTGCAGTTGCGGAAAACGGAAACCCGCACGACCTGGTGACGGATGGACACTTGCTGCCTGCTATTGAATGAGACAGAAATTATTCAGACTAGCTCTTCTGTGTACTATCTATCAAGAAACGGAGCGATATAACAGTTCAGCATGTGGTCAAGAAATGTATTCTAACAGCCATCTGCTAAAACAAACTTTGGAAACCTATAGTGTGACGTTCGAGATGCACCGCAAGATGCAACAGGTCTCTCTCCTTTTGACATGGTCTGTGGTTGTAAGATGCCCACCAAACTGAACCTGCTGCCACTGCTGTCAACCCGCTGACGAATGCTCATTTTCACAGGTGAAGGTCACCTGCGTCAGTTAAAGATGGAGTCATAAACTGACGCCAGATGTTGCGCTTCTATCCCCTTTTTTCGAGAGGGAAACAGAGGCATCCCAGGAAACGACTGCACGTCCCAAATAACACCATACATGGTAATCTAATTGAATTGAAAAAGAAACTGATACAAAACATATCTGCTATGGGAGGAGAATAACGACTCTCACCTGTTCAGCTTTCCCTAACGTTACTAGGCAACATCGGGAAACACATGCTTTTGCGAATCCATGGAAAATCACTGTTGCCAAGGGTACTTTCACGCCTTGTCAGTTAGACCGCTTGATTCGAATGATGCCATTCGGTGCGTTTGCAGCTAAATGTGGACCGTTGACACTACTTTAACTAAATCGTTCCAGGGTTCGACTTAAAAGAGTGGAACCAAGAGCGACACAGGCTGGTCTTAGAGCACTTGGAACTGAATTCGATCGAATTTAGACTTGGAAAATCTGTGCCCAGATTGACTGCCATTCTATTCTGCCGTCTACCATCTATCAAACTGCCTCTAGACTTGAACCGATGCAGTAAAGTTGTGGATTTTTCATGCAATTCAACTGGTAGCATTTCACTTTGTCCCAGGAGTTAAAAAAAGGAGTTACTTTTTTCCAGGGTCAAGGAATAATAATCCTGTTTTTCTCAAATGACTTTGAATTTTTTTTTTTTGCTTCTGAGTTCCTTGTAGAAAACACACTTTGTTTAGCTCCTTGTGACAAACTACATTGTAAAATTGCGCTATAACAAATTTAATGTGATTGGGTGTTTGATTGGTTAATAGGGTAATCTAAGTCTGTTCTCCTACACATCACTAGATGGTAGCATTGGCATGTAATGTAGGGTACAGTGATTACTAACTATATTGTTGTTCAGACAAGTGTACAAGAACTACTGCAGTGCCATGCAATGCAGTATGGCACTTGGCAAGGATTCTCCCAGGTAAATGGCCTACTGAGCGAACAGTCTGTCTCTTCCATAATTCCCCATATCATTCGATACATTCTAAAGTTATTAGTTTCCCCAAAGTATTAGCCACCCCAGAGAGAACAGAGACAGAAGACAAACGGTTGCATTTCACTCTGTTTTAGATCACCTTTTAAATAACTTTAGGTATAAGGTGTGGATGTGACAGTCTTTGCAACCCTGGATCAACCATGTAACATGGTTTCTTGGCTTGACTCTGTACTGATGGATATATGGATATTCCAGTACAAGATGGTAAGATTTCTTAAGGTTATCTGAACATTACTGTGAAATCTTCAAACCTTGGGGATTTCAGGGAAAAATCTATCTACCCATCTATCTATCTAACTGTGCGAAATATATTGCAATAGGTCATTGAATGCCATCTTCTTGAGGACTTGTGTCTTCTTATAACCTCCTTACTTTCTTATCTCAGGAAGACTGCTGTCACATTCCAGCCATCACAGAACTGCTGGGAACCAGGGGAAATAACTGTTGCCACATAATTCGTTTCTACTACACCCCTCTTACTAGAAAGTAATGCATGTTTCTCTCAACATGTATACAAATGTTAATCAAAACAAACATGCATGAGGACCCTAATGTTATATCCATGTATTTTAGATAAGCAGTGCGAATATCCATTAACTGCACGTCGTTAGTGCTTCTGGCGGTTACCGTGGGGTGGCGCGTGACAACATTAACGACGCTCGACGCTTTTCGGTGTAATTTACATTGCTGCAGAGAGACGCCATCTTGAAAACACTAGCAGCTCTTTAGGGGTAAAGTCCGTTAGCTTAGTAGGCTGAGAGCGTCGTACTCGCCTGTACTGCTTCCAGTCTGTCTAAAACGTTTTTAGATAACATTCTTTAAACGTTCAGTCCATTTAGTATAGTGAAAACAACGACTGTTATGGCCAACCGAAATCTTAAGCAGGTTAACATACAGAACAGCGCACCCTCTCCCAGACCCCAAAACGCGAGTCGCAATTCGGAGTCTCCGGCCGCCGAGCACGGGCAAAAGATGGAGGGAGCGACGACGTCGGCTGCGGAGCCCGTTTCGGAGCCAGGCGTTGGTGAGCCGCTGGAGATGACGCTGGATTTGAAAAGCTTTCGGAGACCCGGGGAGAAAACGTTCACCCAGCGCTGCAGGTTGTTCGTGGGTAACCTACCCACTGATTTAACGGAGGAGGACTTCAAAAAGCTTTTCGCGAAATATGGCGAAGCCAACGAAGTGTTCATCAACCGGGATCGAGGATTCGGATTTATTCGGCTGGTAAGGCGTTCGTCGTTGCTGAATGTGCATTGTGCAGACATAGTTGTAACGTTGCGCTTTAATCATGACACAAGCTATCTCCTGGTTAGCTAAATACCTGTCCGTTAACGATATGTGATCTGTCCTTGAATTAGCACACGACACAAATAGCTGTCTACCTGAGATTCCCATGCTTTGACTTGTATAATTGTATTGGTGGCTAGCTAGGAAGCTAACCAATATCAGCCGACGATAGAGAGAGTTTTTTAGTTTGGTGCAGTATTTCCATGCAAGACCGTGTCAGGCAATTACATGCCAACGAAGTTATGTGTAAAATGAGTGCATTTGTCTGGCTCTCTAGCGGACACGGTGTTGGTTGTACTAACGTTAGCGAACTTGAAGTCGATAACGTTTGACAGGTTAAATTCTAACGTTAGATGGCTGGCTGTCGCAATAGACTCGCTGATTTCGATTTAACGGTTGCCGTCTTTAAGTGTAGGACAAGTCATCTAAGATTTACAAAATATGTGATTCTTCCACATTACGTCAACATTAGATGACAGTTTCTATTGTCAACTGATTTCCATTTGCTTAAGTCAGTTACGCTTTGATATGTCGTGTAAATGGTGCACATAACAACAAAACAACAGCAAACAATATTATTATTAGTAGTGTCACTAACAACAGTAGAGGTAGTAATACAGTAAATAGCCAACCAGTGATATAAATAGCAAGCTATGACGGGTCAATATTAGACCCAGAATAGAAATTCACTGCGTCGTTGTCAGAAGGACCCAGTAAAATATTTAAATATTGGAATCAATCATCTTTTATCTTAACGTTACACAGAATAGTCAGATTTTTCTATTTAGTCACGTAACCATTTATATGTGAAAACTGTTTTATTTTACATTTGGTATGAGCAAAGTGACTCGGTGACTGTTTTGCTGTTCAGGTGATTTTATGCCTCTTGTGGGTTGTCACAGAAAACCTGCACAGTCTTTGCTCAAGGGCGCCTCACATTCGTCTACACACCGCAATGCACTTTTTTTGAACGAACCACCAATAACACGTTTTATTTTAGGATTAGTAATGGGTATTTTCACCAATTCACACTCGCTTCAGGGGGCGCACCAAAGCTTTGAATTGCCGCTGGTTGAGCGGCGACTTTCTCGGTTTCATCAACTAATCTGTCATGTGCAATTACACCGCATTCCTCTCTTATGCACTGATTGTTTTGTCCTTCTGTGTCATCACGATATGGAGCACATACATATATAAAATGTGTGCGGTTATAACGTTCGCTAACCATACAACCAATGCAGGTTGAAAACAAGTACTATTGACAAACTTAGACTGCGCTTCTTCTGAGGGTATTGTTTTGCCATGCTGATCCAGGGAACATTGTGCAAGGTATTTACTTAGGTTTAATTGACAGGTGTTGATTAAATAGCTTCTTATCTTGCTCTGACATTTGTTGATAAGTCCCATGTTAAAGGCATTCAAAGATGCAAATAAAAGTGTTCAGATTTTTTTCCGGGACTGAAAGACACAAGGCATCAGTGGTATAGTGCTATTTTGATGGGTCCTTGCTGATAGACCCAATTTATCAGGTGATAGAGATACCTTTTGTTTTGATGTGACATTGGTATGGAAACCAGACAGTATTTAATTATAATTTATGATGTCAACTTTCAGCTCAGTTTTCCTTGTTCCACTTTAAATAAATACTGAGCAGCACTGCCACTGACCTTAACATCCATTTGATGTTGCTAACTGATCTGCTAATTGCTGTAAGCACCAAGAGGAGCAAGTTAATGTAGTATTGTTACAGTTTCAGTTTGAAAAATGTAAAAAGAACATATCCGTATTTTCTTAAAGTGGTAGTTGTTTCTATGCCACAGTTTTGTCACATCAGCCGTGAACACAGAATGTTACACAAAGGGCTAATATACACGTGGTTGTGTCTCCAGGAAACAAGGACACTGGCCGAGATAGCAAAGGCTGAGCTGGACGGGACCCTCATGAGGAACCGGCCCATCCGCATCCGGTTTGCCACTCACGGTGCCGCTCTGACCGTGCGGAACCTCTCCCCAGTGGTCTCCAACGAACTGCTGGAGCAGGCCTTCTCTCAGTTTGGGCCAGTGGAAAGGGCCATCGTCGTCGTAGATGACAGAGGTAGACCAACGGGCAAAGGCTTTGTGGAGTTTGCCTCTAAACCTGCCGCCCGCAAGGCCTTGGATCGATGCGCAGAGGGGGCCTTTCTGCTGACCACGTGAGTGTCGTTTCTCATTGGCTTGTTTAACGGCATTGGTAAACCCACATTTGTATTTACTGCACTGAACTGTATGTGACATTAGGAGGCATTTGCAAGTGTCTTTGAATTATGTTTCCATATTACTTTCCTGTATTAGTCAACTGAAAATCTGACAATCCACCTACTAGGTTTAAATTAACAGCATAAAGATAATTTATCTAAAATGGCTTATCTAGCCCCAGAAGGCTGACTCAGTAGTCTTTTTTTCTGAAGGCCTTGCATTTTTCTACACAGTGCACTTTGTTCTTAGCCAGGCTGTCTATAAATTTAAATTAGGAGAGGAATGCCGATCATTTGTGCAAAATTTAAAATGGGGAGAAGGTATGACGTCACCCGTCACGTCAGTTTTAACAACTACAATTGTAGGAGCGATGGAATCATTTTCTATACTGTTCTAGTGATCAAGGATGTTTCTTTTTTAAACATTTGTGGAACTAATGTTATGATTGCTGAGCTTAGTAGAAAGTGCTTGTGTGATGGCAAAACCACTCTCGTTTAATGAATGTTTCAGATTCAGCGTGTTTTTTTTTTTTTTGCAATTCAGTTTTTTATAGACCCTAGAATTTTTACTTTGTGAGATGGATCACTTAGTGGGGAAAAATGAATTTGGTCCTTAAAAGACGTTACATAGTTCTCACCTTTATAATCTGTTGTTTTCCCCATTTCTCACACAACTCTGTGCAGTTACCAGTTGTACATTAAGCACATTTCACTACAGCAACCTCTGCTCTCACAGTACATGGGGTTAGACCAATACAAACCTATAGTACTTACATGCCTACTGTAACTGCTCTCCATACTACAAGCTCCTCAAGGCACCAGGAAGCAGACGATGAATGGAAGATAGATGCCCAGACAAGTTGCAGGTTGCAGTGAGCAAGGTGGCAGGAGGACCCTAGCTGTTCCTGTCCTGTTGGCTCCTGGTTATTTTTGGCAGATGACATAGCCGGATTTAAAACAAGGAAGTGAGGCCCAGCCTGTGCTTGGAACAAGCGCATTAACTGTCTGAGCCATGGTCTGAATAGCAGCCCCACAGTGCATGTAGTTCCCTGTTTACTCTTGAAACCAATGTGATTGGAGCTGTGCATTACCCCCATTAATACACTTGTGTGGAAACCTCATAGTAGAAGTAATGTGTGCATGAAACTCTACAAAAGTTGAATAAGATGGAGAGGGTCTGAAAACTTCATTTGATTAAGGAAATGCGTTGCATTAAAATGTCCTCCTGCTGAGGGGGTTTGGCCTGGGATGGCTGAGGTAATGGCAGCCAAAATAAGAGCTTTTACTTTGGTATGAGCTGTAAATATACAGCTGTCTAAATTCATTAAACTGCGTAGTTGCAGGCTTATGTAATCGCCATTACTAAATTAGTTTCACATTTTAAGATTAACTCCATTGAAATATCTAACATGCCTAGTGTCTAATAATCTGAGTGACTGCTGTTGCATTGTAAACGGAGTCATTTTTATTGCTATTTTAAACCAAAGTACATTGATGGTCTGAATATTGCCCGATACCCAACATAGACCTGTGGCTATTTTTCTCCCCAGGTCACCCCGTCCTGCTGTGGTTGAGCCGACAGAACAATTTGATGATGAAGACGGCCTTCCTGAAAAACTGTTGCAGAAAACTGCACAATATCACAAGTAAGTGTTTTTATTTGGGGGAAAAATAGTTTTCAGGACTAATCAATGTGAATGTTCTTAATGTTTTATGTATAACGTGTGTGCCCAGTTTTGCCATTCCGTTGAATGAACCACAATCAATGTAGAAATTTAAAGAATAATCAAAAATTAAAATATATGATCTTCATAGCACAGCTTGCTTTTGAAAGCCTAACTTGTTTAGTGTAACTGGAGTGTAGATGAGAGTAGTAATGTGACAGTCAAGTAAGGTGAACTTTTGAAATGGCTTTACTACATGCAGGACTGGGTGTTTCAGGCGCTGTAGTCAGTGATGGCAGCTTCTTTCATAGGTTTAGGTGACTTTTCCTGTGTGGAAGCATATTTTCAGCTGCTTTCAGCTGCAGTGTCAGAACCAGTTCCTCTATCCACATATGGCAGGAAGCGACAGCTGTACCATGTTGTACCAAAAGCCATGTGGAGGTGTGGATTGCTTGATATGTTGTAGATGATGGAACAAACAGGTCTGGGTTGTTGGGGTGGAGGGGTGTGTGGAACTGATGGTGGTGTTGTCTGGCTGTAGGGAGAGGGAGCAGCCCCCACGCTTTGCCCAGCCTGGGACCTTTGAGTTTGAGTACTCATCTCGCTGGAAGGCCCTGGATGAGATGGAGAAGCAGCAGCGTGAGCAAGTGGACCGCAACATCCGCGAGGCCAAAGAGAAACTGGAGGCCGAGATGGAGGCAGCTCGACACGAGCACCAGCTCATGATGATGAGACAAGGTACATGCAGTACCATACAGCTGCACCTGATTAAATACTACCCCATACAGCTGCACGTGATATCAGTACCACCTCATACATCTGAACTGAATTTAGATATGGCCAACACGTAAAACAGCTATGTTGTTCATCCATTGCAACTGTGTTAGTACGGTGTTTGTTTTAAAGTGAAAGGGCAACATTTTTGAAGGAGAGCATAGGCAGCCAGTGATGTGACATATATTTGTAAATCGGCTTTTTCTTTTTGGCGTGGTGTTAGAAATTTGGGGAGGGGTATGTTTTCCCACAAGTCTTTGGACACCTTTGCCTAACTGAAACATCACTTTTGTAATTCTTAGCACCACAAATTAGAACAATCAATATAGATCTGTTTGAGAAGACAGATGAAAATAGATTTATGGGTTGCAGCTTGCCAATAGATGTTTACCTGGCAAGGGGAAACAGTTGTGTCACTCTCCTCGTACCCTGGGGTCCGGAGCTTGAAGAAGCCTGACATTTCTCCTTTGTTACCCTCTACAGCTTCTTGCAGCTGTGGATGAGATGATGAAAACCTTGCATGAACTTTCCAATGGCACACAGTTTCTAGTGCACAGTTTGGTTTTTTAAAGTCTGTGTGGACCTGTGTATCATTGGATCGGACACAAATTATGTTATGGAAAGACATAGGACCAGTGTACACTGGTGATATTCATTTCATTGTGGTGTTATTTATTTATTTCTTTATTTTTTGCCAAGACAAGCATATTTGTTTAAGTGCAACAGAGATGTCTGTTTTGACATTCCATATGCTGTCTGTGCAGTGTGTGTTCAACATGTTTTTGATATGTTAAATCTACTCGCATTAATTTATTTTAAAATCTGAATGACACTTGTTTGTGGAATGACATTATTTCTTAAAGTTTCCCATGCTATTTCTTTTTGCCACAGATCTAATGAGGAGGCAGGAGGAACTTAGACGTTTGGAGGAACTGAGGAACCAGGAATTACAGAAACGCAAGCAGATAGAAATGAGGTACACATAAAGAAGTGTGACTACTGTAGTTAAGGTAAAAAATAAGGTTGTCACATGTCAGGACCTGAGTAGTTCAGAATGCTGAAATATTGAATGTTACTCAAATACCTTTTTTCATATGAATTTATTAAAAAAAAAGGTATTTACATTAATGGGTTTACTTACACAAGCATTTAGGTGTGTTTAGTGTTTCTCTGTGTGCTTGTGTATGCGTGTGAGTCCTCTGGCCTGAGCTGTGCGTTTCCCTGCCCCAGACACGAGGAGGAGCGGCGGCGGCGTGAGGAGGAGATGATGCGCCATCGCGAGCAGGAGGAGATGAGACGCCAGCCTGACGGCTTCAAGCCCAGCTACATAGACAGCGTGAGTAACACAGCAAACCTCCACACGCACAGCTAGGAAGGCTCCTGCCTTGAAAAGATGCTGGAGTTACCGCGGTATCTCTTATGCCTTTCTGTGTATGCCACAAGTCCTGAAGGAGGACTGGCTCCTTCCTGCGGACTGTCAGCCTGTTTTAGTGAGACCACGGCAGGCTTTACACACCATTAGTTTGAACACACCAAGATGAAAAATGTCAACCTTAATTAAAAGTTCCTTGAATAACAGACCTCAAAATAAGTCAACGAAATTCCTGCCTTAATGTATGTATTTTAAATTCTAATTTTGGTTTTTCGAAATGGAAGGTTTAACACAGGCTGGTAGAGCCTTTAACAGAAGCCAACATGACTAGTGATTACACTCCGAATCCTAAAGCTAAAACCCTGCTTTTCTTTGTGGAACACACTTTCTGGATTTGTCATTCATAATTTAGCAAGCTTACTTGTGATGCTGTGAAGTTTCCTCTTTGTACATGGGCTGTGTTTCCATAAGCACAGAGCAAATACATTTATCCTACAGCAGCCCATAATATATTTTATGTGTCAAAAAAAGATGCTTCCTCGCAAAAAATATGGTGGTGACATGTTACTTTTTTGTAGCCAACATGGTTACCATAGAGTGTCCACTGATAACATTGATTCTGACTTTCACTTAGGTTTAGAAGTTACTCTCTGTACTTGAAGATATTCTGTAGAATCTAGGCTGGTCTGCAGGTCAGAGGCATTAAAATACCACCACATCCTCCATTTGCAGTTTGGTCATTCTGTATACTCAAAAGACAATGAGTTGCCACTACCATGTGCTTTAATGATTTAAATCTATAAAGTTTGTTTGTTAGCCTTGTGTAGCCCAGAATGAATACCGCTTCAGCTCATGATGAACTGCGGTGTAGCACATGTGAGCTGTGAATGATGACCTATCTGTGTGTGTACTTCAGTAGGCTAATGTGTGTGCTCATTTCGTGATCTCTTTTTGCTCCTAGAAGGAAAGGTGTCAGAACATAAAATAATTCCCCTATACACACATACACAGACATAAATACATATACAGACATGTATTTTTATACATTTATACATTATTTGAGTCTTCATATGTGTCTGCACACTTTGATCTATAGCCTCTGTGTATTTTACAAGAATTTGTTAATATTAATTTGATGCAGAAACTTGATTCAAGACTATATTGTCATAGTTACAACATGGCAGTAAATTTCATAATCTTTGTAAATTTTCATAATTTTTAAAATCGACATTTGGAAGCCACAGACACACACACACCCTGCTGTTTAGGTTGTGATGTATTGTCTGTCACAGTCATAAACATTTGCATGTTGTTCAACTCAAACAATGGCAAGACTACATGTACACAGATTTACCAGGATGCACATGTCAGAAAGGCAAGAATGAATAATGGGAACTTGAGGTACATTGTGTATTCAACACCTTTCTGGCTGTGAAAGAAGTTGTCAAAGTTTCATATTATCTGTGTTGCAGTCTTCAGGCACAATATTCTGACTGAAAGACCACAGCTGCTTTCCTTCTTTTATGAATAATGGTTAATAATAATATAGGTTGGACTTTGACATAAATGCTCACTCGGGGTACTTTGGGGAGTTTGCTGCTCTTACAGGTATAGTGTAAGGTTGGACCTCATAGCCTCATAATAACTGATACATATCAAAACTTCTCATCAAAATATTGCAAGAATAGGCCTGACATTGTGAGTTCAAATCTATGTGCTATATGAACTGTGAGTTTGGAAAGCAGGCAAAATATAATATTGTACACATTTATCCAGGTTGTTAGATGAACCTGCAGCTTTTTAAGTTCTTTGTGCAAAAAGTCCATTTTACTTTCTCCATATTGATTACACAGCTGATGTTTAGATGCATAGTTGCCATGTTGCCAATAGAAAGAAGGTAACAACGTTTTTAAATTGATTCCTGATTGCACAATCCCCTGTCTTGGGAATGGCAGCAGTTTGCTTTTTTACACATACAGGTATACAGTACAATATGCATGGGAAAAGTAATATTTGTTTTTTGTGGTTGACTTAGCATGTAATAGCTATAAAGGCATGGAAGCTCACGCAGTGCCATCATGTCTTTAACAATGCACCATGACGCTTGTCTTTTAAAACTTGAAGCAGGGAGGAAGCATTTTTGTGTTCATATTTTTTCTGTTCATAGCTGAGGAATGTTTTTGTGGGTGCACGAATAGCAACCTGCCTGGAGCACTGGAAACACCATACCAGCTCTCCAGTGACAGCATCTTACGGCTGAGAAAATTCTCTTCTCTTCTGTTTGCGTGTTAAGAATTCAATTATAGACTTCAGTTCAGTGGTCTACCACTCATTGCCAGCAGTAGTTTGAGTTTTACCACAAATTATACATAACCCAAGGAACTTGGTAACTCAGCACACAGTGTAGAAAGGATTATATCTTAACATCTTGGAAAAACAACATAAATAACAGGTACGTTTGGTGTTATGTTGTATATTTGTGTACATGCTTTTAATATCTAAGTGTGAACCTTTCATTTGTAACACAGATGAATCTTTGGGGGGTTAATCATTTTGCAATGAGGTTGGGTTGACGCAGGACATCAATGTCTTTTATCAAGGATAATGTTGTGAATTTGAAACTTTATACAATGTGAACATTTTATGAGAAGAAATCTCAGCCAGACAATAGTTTCATTTTCAACCCCCCAGTCCTTTGAAGTACGTTCCCTCCATGACACTTGTACTTTCCATTTGCAAGCCAAGAGATGGGCAAATCTTGAGTGAGATTGGTGAAGATGTGGAATATGGTTTATTCAGAAGAAAAAACTGGTTAGCTTAGTTGAAAAAGCACTCAGTCACCTAGTTTGTACATTGTTCCATGTTCCACATATGCAATTTGTCTGTTACTTGAAACACAATTCAAACATACTTCCATGCTTTGTGACCATATATTGAATATGTTCTGTATTTATAAACTGTGTGAATTGACAGAATTAGAAATACAGTCACCATTGACAGAGAACCTTTCCAGCTGCTGGCTTGGTGAACCATCTGTGTTCCAGGCTGCTGCAGGACAAGGCGTCTTTGCAGACTCTTGAAAAACATTTGTGTGAGTTTAAATTTTAATCATCTTTTTTACTCTAACATGGGGATCCTTTGTCATCCTTTGTGTCACCAGTTCAGTGCTGGTTGTTGTGTAATCCTGGGTACCACTGAATGCAAACCTGAACACACTGATGTAGATTTTTATCATCTGAGAACTCTACAATTTGCCAGACACCAATCCTTGCTTATTTCAACCATTGAACACATTAATGAACACTCAATTTAGAGTTTATACCTGACCTTAAAAACTAAAGATTCAAGTCTGTTGCCGCACTGACAGGATCCAGGAAGGGACCTTCTGTGGGTTCCATGTTTTCCACAAGTGACTTCAGCTTGCGGTAGCACCTGATAATATTTCATCAACAGTTACCTCGAATGTTGTGGATTAAGCATTTACACATTTCCATGGCAATATTTACATTTGGCAAGGGAGTTAATGTGAAGCCTCTGAAAAAATGAAGTGTGAAGATCATATAGAAACCAACTTAGTTTGCTCTGTTTTATTTGAGCAATCTTTTAAATTCTAATGTCAGCGTTTACTAGACTGTACTGTTGCTGTTTGCATATATACGTACATATGTAATGTGTTTGTAATGGCTGCTCACAATAACCTGATTACTTTTTCTTCCCCTCTTCATTGTTTAACGACACCAGTGGCAGAAGACGTGCTGAAAAGTTATAGAAAGTGCCATTCGCTTTGCTGTAATCTGAGAAACCTTCTGTAGCTGTTTGTAGGAAACATCCAGAATATAAAGAAGCTCTCTTGTGGGGAAAGACCCTTTTTTCTATTGCCTAGGTTCAGGTAATATGATTTTCAGAGTGGTTTGCCAATTACATTGGCTGCCATTTTCTGCGTTAACATTATCTGTTCCAAAGACACCGCTAATGGACCCATAATGGGCTTCTTTCATGACTCTAGTGCTTGCATGCGCGCCGATGAATATTGACAGTACATGTGCTACTTAACGTAACAAGTTAAACAGAGCACAGACGTTTCTCTGGAGTGCACAGTGGCCATGAAGAATGTTTAAAGAGAGGAAATGTATCTCATCTTAAAAAGGCATATATATTAGGTTTGCAATCATAAACATCATAGTCAACATAGATTTTGCTAGTACATCAGTTACATCATAAAACATTCATTAATAAAATAAAGTGAGATGCTGGTGCTGTGTGAATTAAGTGACTGATGCTAGGATACTACTAATGTTCAAGCATCTCATTACACAATAAGGATAATTTTATTTAAGCAACTTTAATAAATATTAGTCTGCATTTTTATTACCGTTAAAGAAAGTAATATGTATAATTTCTGCAATTTTCAGTTACCTGATAACTTGTTAGTTATTGAGGAATAAAGACATTTATTTTTGGGTAAGAATTTTTTTACTGTGTATTACAGAAAGCAGTGTCTTTAACAGTTTCGGCCTTGAGGTTACAACATTACACACTAAAAGCTTAATTCTTCCTGTGGACCTTCCTATGCGGGCTGTGCAGTGTTTTTTGTTTATTATTTTTTACCAAACAAATGGAAAGTGCGTTTCAATACGAGTTATTTTTAGACTATATCTTGCCGTGGATACTTTACAGAATTAAATTTATATAAAGTACAGTAGCCAAAATAGCTCAGTTCCATTTGAAGTTTGCAAGTAGTATATCATTTTCATCAAATATACTACACTTGCTGTGATTGCAGGAGGTGTTAGGTCCAACTGAAGTGCTGCTCTGTTTCAGTGCCATGGTTGTTAACGGCAATGAAAACAAGCTTCATCCATAACGACCTGTTTTATTCAAAACTTTGCCGCCTTCTACCATGCAGTCTTTCTCCTCTTCTTTATTCTGTTACAAAGTGCTGGCTTTATCTGACCCTGGAGAAATGCACTGACACCAGGAAGTTAGCCTGTGGGCAGGAAGAGTCATTGTCTGCCCTGAACCTTATATATCGGTTGCATCCCTTGATGGAGCATATCGGCAAGGCATTTGTTTAGATTTAGATGCAGATGAGGTATGTAAACTAAAAACAAACAAAGAATGAAATAAGGAAGGTATCTAAAGTCTTTGTATTTTAAAGGCTGTGAAGGAAGATTAATATATAAGGATAACCTGTTTTAGACCTTCACATCTTGTTTATGAATAAAGACTTCATGGTACGTGTAGCCTCTTCTCACATATTTCTTTCTCCCAGGGGCGCTCAGGAAATGCTGCCTTAACCATCGTTGCATTGCCAAGTTTTTGTGTCACCGCCTTCTGTGTTTTTAAAGCGCTTTCTGCACACTGGCTTACATTCAACAGTGGACTGAGCAGCTAAATTTGCTACAAAAATCAAAGATTTTTTGTTTATTGTGATCACATTTTGTTCACAACTTTTTCCCCTGTTTTGCGCATTAAAAACTGCCGAATACTGAGAAGAGAGGCAGATAGTGAGCTTTGATATGAATAAAAGCCAAAAAAAAAGATTGTTGGAGTGGTCATCACTCGAGTGCAGCTCGAGTGTGCAAAAAGCATTTTTTATGAGTGAAAATAGAAATTTGATGTGTACAAGATTGTCACATTGTAAGTTAAAGAAGGCAGAGGCAGTTTTGTTTGTTTTTGTTTCTTGGAATAAATGAGTTGCACATAAATTCTATCTTGAGAGATGCAGCTCATTGACATTTTTGAAGGCATTTTTGAATCCCTTATTTTTATATTTTTTGATTTTAATTTCCTTATCCCTTATTTCAGTGCATTTTCATGGATTTAATTGAAGCTCCTAGGTGTATTTTTGATGTTAGTGAGGACTGTGTTGTGTTGATCATTTGTCTGCTCTCTGTTGATTTGATTGGCCCCCGTCCTCCTCCTTGTCCACTATATTCTTTAGTAGGCATATGGGGCATGTTATCAAGCTCATGACTTCCTCTCCTACCAGAGTTACAGTCCTCAGAAACAAGTCCACATAATTTGAGAGTTTGGACCTAACTTTTGTTAAAACAAAAATTGTTACTGAATGGCCAATTAATATTTTTGTCAAAAGAGAACATTTTTCAGACACTAACAGATTTAATTGTAATAGTGAAATAGTTGCATCATCGTATTTAATTAATTGATGCTATGCATCAAACATTTCCTTGAGGCTGATGTATTGCACATACAAACAATGAATGTTATATTCTTTAGTTTCCCATAGTCATTCTTCTGAAATCTCCTATTTATATAATTAATATAAATATATAACCTATTTTTATAAAAACGTATCATATTGCCACTGAAGTCCAATATTTCAAACATTCACCTTATGTTCTTTAAAATGAAGCCTCTAAACCAGACATTGCTTTTAACAGGATTTTTCATGTCTGTCAGATAAATTCCTATTCAGAAATTCCCCTTCCTTTCAGGGGGTAAAGAATATGCTGTATTTTTCAGTCTGAAGGTTGATGGTTCCTCAGTCTAAGGAGCGCACTGCAGTACAACTGGGATGATGGGATGTGTTTACAGTGCTCTTCATTCACTTTGCCGAATCTGTGGTTCAACTGTTTTAGCAATGCATTTTAAAAGTTAAATAGATGTGTGTTTCTGGTATACTCATACTGTTGTAACAATGTTATTTTTATATTTGCTTTGCAGAAGCCTTATCCAGCCTTGCTTAGTCGGTGATCACTCATGTGATTTCCATGTTGCATCATAGCACAGCTCTACACAGAGTTGGAGGGACCAAAGGGAATGTGAATGATCAAATTGGAACAGGCTTTAAGATGCCTTGTATTTTCACGATGATTAAAATGACCTTTCTTAAAACAAAGCAGAAATTTTCAAACCCCCCCCAAAACTGTAAGATGTAATTGGTTAACCATCTTGTAATATCTGTTGAAATTTACTTTATTTCCTGTTTGAAGACATCCTGGCAGTAGATTATAATTTACTATACTTGTTTGTACAGCTGGAGCCCTGTCAGAACAATGTGCTTGAATACCCAGGATGATGTCCTTGCAGTAATTCTAAGACAAGTGTCCCTAGAACCACCAGGTCACAGTTCTGGTTCCCTGAACCATTGGCCATGGCTAAAACAACATCTGATGATTAATCCAGACAAATTATCTTTCTATGGCCCATTCATTTGGTCTGTCATTCATTTATGTGTATTTTCATCAGTATGTGTGTGAAACATACTAGTAGTGACAGGATCAGAATATCCACTTATTTCCCTCTTGCATCAGCCATCTTGTTTCTAACTTGAGTAATTGTGCAGGTCATGCAAATTGATTCATTTTCTCCTTTTCCCAAACATCAGGCAAGTCCATAGTGTACAGTTCCAGTTCAGACTACATCAGTAAAGTAGACTCTACTGTTTCACCTGACTTGCGTACCACAGACATTTTAATTTTAGATGCTTCATAATTTTCTATGTTTTATATCTGTGTGTGTGTGTGTGTGTGTGTGTGAGAGAGAGAGAGAGAGAGAGGGTGTGTGTGTGTTTGTGTGTCTGTCTGTCTGTGTGTTTGTGTGTCTCTTTGAGTGAACAAAGTATAGCACGTGAGTGAGAGCAAGCAAATCAGTTAATGTCTGTGTGTGAATGATAGTGAGCAAATGGAGGCTTTAAGAGTGTGTGTGTATGTGAGTGGAGGGGGGTTAGAGTGACTGTGTGTGTGTGTATGTGTACACATTTATGCACATACACACATACATTACTCAGCAAGACACATTGTATGTGACTTGAATTAAAGGTAAGTTTTTTCAACTATGTGTGAAGTTTGGATAATTCACAAGGCTAATGTATGCAGGCCTTTCACATGCTCTGAGCATTGATGTTACTGCCATCAAGAATTAATTTTTTTGAAACTACAGTTGTGGAGTTCCTGTTATATTGTCTGCATAATTCTAAATATGTAATGTTAACATTATAGCAGAAGTCACTGAATACTGAATCGGACCAGTAAAAATGTGACTAATTTGCAGAATGTTCCAACAAACCATTTTTTCATTCTAAACCTTTGATATGATAAATGGATATAGTTGTTTTTTGGTTTGTGTTACTTTGTCACTTCATTACATACTATAGACTACCTTTAGGTTTACATTACGTTGTAGTGAGTGTTTGTAAACAGTAAAGTTGAACAGTCTCCTAAATACGGACAAAATGCATGCAGAAACTGTTACTGTTGATGACTATACGTATGAGTAATTAATCATTTCCTTTCCAGAGCAGTTTTTTTCTGCAGCAAAACTGTTTTATACCACCATAACATGTTATTTTATTTTGATGCATTTTGATGACATCGTTTTATTAGGTCTTCACTGAACCTTACCAAAAAAAAAGGCTTATTTCAGCAGGTTTTAGTGGGATGGCTTTTTACATTGACACCCAGTGTTGAAGAAATACTACACATCTTTTTTTAAAGAATGCAGCAAATGTTTTCTCTTTTTTGACACATGTAGATTACACAATAATTTATCCTTAAACGCAGTGATGTCTTTACTGCTACCAATGCAGATATGCCAAGAAGAGTGCCTGAATGTAATCTTATTGGCCAGCTCACAAATAATGTTGTGAATATGAATTTGCAGATGCCAGTTTTTGCAAGCATTGTTAGTATTTATTTAGGAATAATGGTAATGAGTCTGATAAGGAGCAATGTTCTGTATGTAACCAACATACAGTTTTGCATAGTACTTGTAAATGAGTGTGAACATTAATATTAGTGCCTTATAGTGAAACATCTTCCATGTTGCTATATGTGTTTGTGATTTAAATCTTATCTTTCATACAGACCTCACCTACCTGTAAGAAAGTTTCATTTTAATAAGATGATGTCTTTGCTGAGAATGAGCAGTTAAATTTTCTCAAGGAACAGTCAGTATTGACCAAATATTAGCCAAGATCAGCCAGTATGGATTGCTCTAAGACAAGGCAGTTAAATGTTGACTAAGATCAGTTGACTAATATAAGGCAGCTTGTCATTCCTTAAAATCAGGCAGTGAGATATTGGCTAAGATTAGGTAGCTTGGCTTTCTCAAAAGTCAGGCAGTTAAATATTGACTGAGGTCAGGTTTCTAGTGACCACAGATATCCTTGGGTGTGTTGTCAGCTTTTTAAACTTTTGTTAGTATTGCATAATTGAAGTCTTATCTTATAATTGGAAAGATGAGTAGAACATCAGCTATAGTCTATTGTGAAGTACCCAGATACTAGAATGTTAAGTCTGTATGGATTCTGCTAAATGTACTTGTGGAAGTGACTAAATGTCAGCACACTTTGCATTCCTGCAACACTTTATAAATGCAGAACAAGTCGTTTATACTAGGTCCTTCTTGGAAACATACCTCTGTCATAATTATTTCCTAAGTATACTCTTTTAGGTTGACCCGTGCTGAATTCTTTTTACTTCCAGAGAGAGCAGGATATGAGAATGGGTGATATTGGTCCACGCGGAGCAATAAATATGGGAGGTAGGGGCATACTGATGCTGTGGACTGCGGACCAGCTGTGTGGGGCTTTTGGGACGTCTGTGGCAACAATTTTTTTGGGACTGTACATCACCTGTAGGTGTGTTAAAGGCTTTGTGCTCAACCCATGCCTCCCATAATGTGAGAAACATATGTAGGCTTGCATTCCTGTGAATATTCCCAGAATGTAACCTCTTTGAATTGCACACTAAAATTTGCAGCATAATGTAGGATTTCTCTGGATTGCCCATTTTGGAATGTCTGTCTGTCTCTGTGTTCTGTAAACTGCTCAATCTTCACTTTTTCTGCACATGCGGGTATACATTTTCCTATGCTAATCTTGGGTAGTTAAAGCATCTGATAGAGTGAAATGTTGCAGAGGTTATGGATTTGTTTCAAAGGGCAGCTGCTGGTTTTCAGAGGCATCAAGGTCTGATTTTTGTTGCACTGAACCTGGCTCCAGGACTGGTTTTTGCGTGGTTGTGTGAACTGTACAGATGTCTGTGTATGGCAAAATTTACATGGATGCCCCAAATCAGACTTACAACCTGAGGAATGTATGTGATGTTTTTTGAATGACTCATGATTTTAAATGTATTCCAGTGGTGTATGTGATGTTTTCCTCAAAGTTGGAGTCTTATTGCGTTTTAGGCCTCCTTCGTTTCAAATGGCCTTGCTTTTTAAATTGCCTTGCGTCCTGGGTTCACCTCGCTGTTTGAAATTTCCTCGCTTCCAAACTGTAGTGGTTATGGGCTCTATTTTGACATAAGGATGTTTATTCTTCTATACAGTCTTGATGAATATGTCCATAGAAGTGAAGCATTTCTGAACGATTCCTTTTTTTGATGTCTTCCTGCAGGCCTCAGTTAAAGTGATCGCTGTACAGCTGACATAACCAACTTAAATATACACAGTGATGCATTTAGGCTACATTCAAATTCAGTCAGTCAAAATGATGGGGAACCTGTCAACTTCTTCCCTTTCACATAGCTTGTGGACACACAAATATTTTCATGTGGATTGCGTGTGCTTCTTGCATTTAAGGGTATAGAAGTGTTGCGGTGAAAATGGACTTATTTTCACCCTGTATTGTGGTATTGTAAAGCTAAGTGTCAATGTCACAGCTATGTTGCATTGGTAATAGTGGCCTTTAGCAAACCTGTATTTTGATCAGGTTTTCTTTGCCTGCTTCTTGAATTATACTATACATGAGTAGATACTACTCTGTTTACAGAACCTTCAACCATGTATTATAGTTGTGCATATGATGCCACAGCAGTAATATACACCATTCAAGAAGGTAGAGCTGTGTGCAGGCATCCAGTTCGATTGGAGAGCATGATGAGATTCTTTGGGACTAAGTGGCGAGTCACTAGCAGGCTCCACATGATGTGGTGCAAATCATTACATAGGGGTCACCATATGCTTACAGCATCCCATAATGACGATAGATGCACTTAATGACGCTTTTCGAGATTCAGACATAATTGCAAAAACCCATGAAGTGTGTATTCAGTTTCCACTCTATCTGGTAATCTGTTCTTACCCAAAATACAGAATTAAGCTTTGTTGGGTGAACCTGAATAACATGTAACGGTTTGTCAATGCATGCATTTCTTGAGTGCTACAGGGGTGGCCAGATTATACAAATGCAAAATATGAAATTGTAGTACCTAACTCTGCTACAGTGAGATACAATTACTCAAAAGCCATGGTTGGCTATAGTGTAGATCCCGTGCTCAGTATCACTCCCAGTGCTCAGAGGTTGCTTGCTGCATGGTTAATGTCGCTGGTTACCATAGCGACACTGACATACTATAATTAGTCATGTTTTAGTGTCTAGTTCACAAGTTACTTCAATTCCATGTGAGCAAACAGGAAGCATACAGTGCTGATTTATACAAGGGACTGTATTAGTAAGGTAATTTATACATTAGCAGGTTGGCTAATTTATGCAGACTCAAGCATACAGTTGATTGTTGCTTGTCCATCTTACTGGTGTGTGAAGTAATGGAACATTTCTACTCATTTCATTACCTAAAGATGAACTAAACATTTGCAAACAGAACTTAGCTATGGATCTGTATGAAGAGACTTTAAATGTGTAACGTTTCTAACACCTTTCTGGTGTATTATCCAGGCCTGGCATTTCTACCAGAACCTAGAATTGAGCTTGTACAGAGCACCCATCACCAAAGTAAAGAATTAAAATTGAAACCATTTTCAAGTAAAGGGTTTATAATTTAGTGAATTGCAGACCAAAAGGCAGTGTATCTTAATTGTTACTTTTATCAACTAGCGGTAAATATGCCACCTTAATTGAAGGGGTGTGTGCATGCAGGAAGGTAAACCTTAACCCACTTGAGTACCCATTTGAAATTTTATCGTAAGGCTCAACTAGGCAGTGAAAACTACATTACAGTGCCAATAAATGTAAAAGATTATTGGCTAGAATGCATCAGGATTACATGTATTAACAATATTTGTGAACTTTGTATGCTCATCTGTGAATTATGGAAACATTGCCATGCTTCTGTTGGGTTAATGCTCCACATCTCCCTTTTGTTGATGCAAAGTGATTTAGCACAAGAATACCTAAAAAGATGCATACAGCCCCGTTGTGTTGTCACTGAGGTATTATCTTTGAGGAATGGTGGACTGCTTCTACATCTTGTCATCTCAGAAACATAATCATGTGGTCTTGGTGACGCAGATGGAATTGCTTGCTTACCTTGTGTGATGAGTAGAGTTTAGAATGCATCTAGGCCTAAACGTGAGCTGGGATATGTACACAGAATGTGTGTGAAGTATCATGGGAAAGTTTTAGAAACTTGTGCATACTCAGGCAACATGTTAGCTTGTCCCCTGACTCATTTTAGGCATATGACTGGGATGCTTTTGTTTTTAATATTAAGTTTGAGCAGATCACTCATGGAACACATAAATGCGTATTCAGAAACAAATATGGATTTAAATAGGGTGTCTGTATATAAAAAATAACTGCTGTTCTGTTTTCATGCAAGCCTGAGAAGGGCAAAGGCCAGATAAATCAGACTGCCTCATAATGCCTTAGAAATCACCTACTGTCTGTGTTTTGCCTCTTCTTCAGGGTCATGGAGTACTGTGGTGCGTTACAAGTGTCATCTGCATAAATGCAGTAGGGAATGGCATGCGTATGTGTCTACATCTCCGACCTGCAAATGTGGGATTTTGGAGGGTAGAGGTACAATAGTGGTATGTTGTGTCCTATTTGTTGACATCATTACAGGGTGTAACATACTGCCTGTGTGCAAGGGGGGTAATGTGCAGTCCCAAATTTTATCCATCCAACAAGCCGGGGTTTGTCGTGTTCAAAGGAAGTTAATGGACCAGAGCCTCACACAGTGTGTCCCAGCCGTTCTGCTTTACTGATAGTAATTCAGTTTCACTCTGCTGCTGCAAAAGCCGCCTGCTGTCTAGAACTTTGAGTAAAGAACACAAACCCCCACATTGTTTTGCGTAGATGCGTATAACCCAGCCACTGCTGGGGCTAGCCAGGGGCCCCCTCAAATGATGGGCATGAACATGACCAGCCGCGGTGGAGCCATGGGGCCTGAGGGAGCAGCAAACATGGGGACGCCAATGATGCCGGATAACGGAGCCATGGTAAAGTATCCATCTAGTCGACCTGATTTCCTTTTTCCGTCGTCACTCGTTTGGGAACGTATGGTATCCTGTGACTGGACACTCTTTTTTTGCATGAATGTACTGTATCTCATTGTTGATTAATCTCTATTAAAGTCTCACTCTCAGTGAGCAATTAGAAAGGGACATGGTTAATCCTGCAGTATGGGTCTAGTAGCATCATCATTGACTCAAAGTGGACTGTTCAGCAGCAGGCTAAAGGGCAAAGTATTTTCATGCAAAAATGGTTTATCTAAAGATATACATTAGTGACAGTGATCTGACTGACTTGCTCTTCTGTAAAAGTGAATTTAAAGGGTGCTTTCTGACCATGTTTCACTGATATATTAGAAAGCGATGATACAATAGTTGGAAGGTGTGTAAATCCAAAGTGACAACATGCACTGACATTTGCTTATTCCTTGCATTAAGGTTTGCAGTATATTGGTAAACAAAAATCAGTCTTGAAGGACTGATTAAAAGGAGGCCCATTTAAGATTCATAATACTAATTACGTGGTCATTTTACTATACTTTTGGATTTTAACTTAAGCTAATCTACTTAATGGCATTTCCACAGAACAGTAAAGTATTAGTTACATTATATGAAATTTCTGTAAACTATACACTGTTACATTTATTTTTGTTTTGTAGAACAAACACACCACTATGTTTGTTGATTTTGTTTTAATTTTAAGTAGTGAAAAACTTGATAATAGTGTGAAGTTCTTATTTTATATTTTATTTATATCGACTAGGCATGAGGTGATACACTTATATATAATGTCATATATTTCTGATTTCTATATCATATATTTCAGGAAAGGGGAGTTCATATGAAATTATCACAAGATGATATTCCCCTGAGAACTCATGCTGATTGGTAATTTAAGATACTATTAAGATGCAGTTCAAGTAGCTACAAAAAATGTAGTAATTTCAGAAAAGTAATTTCATTTTTCAGCATTTTCTTAGAGCCATGAAACATTTTGTCATTCTTGGATTTCAAGAAATTTGATAATTACAATATTTCATCTCATGCCTAATATCCATATAACTTTTTCCAGTAGATATTTTGTTTTGTGACAGATTTGAGCCAAAAAAAAAACATAGACATATAACAAATGGATGATCAGGCCATGTCTGTAATTTGTGTTAAACTGTGGTCTGGTTATGCTTAGTGTAAAAGGCTGCAGGGTCTTAAGTGCATATCACAGTTTATGGTCCAGGCTATTGGTCCGTAGATCTTAGTGTGCTTCTGTACAGTAGGACTAAGATCTTAATCACCAGTGCAGCTGTTGGAATCTAGAGAAAAGAGATTACAAAGAGAAGAGAATACAATTTGTTAGACTTTGAAAAACTTTTAGTTTTTTCTTCCTATCTTAAAATTGGTTTGCCAATTAATTAGAATAAGCTTTGCCATAGTTTTTTTGTGATTTTACTGAAGTGAATGTTCATCACGCTGAAACATTAACCTCTCCGAGCATCTGAGTAATTTTTCTGAGCAACAAACATGAAACAGGAGCCAGGTCGTTTTTAAACTGTAAAAATGTTAAACAGTAGTGCTGTGGATTGGTTTAGCCAGAAAGTCGAATGCACTCTGCTTTACCTCACAGCCAACACCACCCCCTGCTGTGCCAGTGTGATACATCCAGGCTCCTCTTGCCTTATTTTATTCAAAACCATTACAGCAAGCAGACATGAGAATAAATTTAAGAGCATATATGATTTCACTGGCTGTTATTAGTCAGCTAAGCTTAGTGCAGTCGTAGATGGTTTGATTTTGTAAAACTACCGAGCATGAATAATATGGAACACTTGTTACAGATGGACTGCCTGTGAACAGCATATTAATCATGGATCTGTCATGTTAGTGACTTGCTGTGTTTAAATCACATTTTGTTCAATTCAGAATGTATATCTGCCTCAACACTGATCACTCATGTCTGTTCTGGCCGAATGTGGAAGAAAAGCATGCAGAGATTGGCTTTTAGTCTCTTTATAGCCAGTGTTAAAAAGCCCGCTGTTGTGCGTCACTGAGCAGTTGTTTTCATCCAAAAGGTTTGGTTGCTATGCTCATGATGACAGGTCGGAGAGGCTCATGGTTTCAGCATCTGTACAGATTTGTGTCTTGGGTTAGTCAGGTGATGTGGGGTGCTTTCACATAATCCCCTCTTGAGCACTCTTGAAAGCATTCCAGTTTGTTGCTTCCCATGGATCACACCAATTTGGCAGTACCCCAAAGGTAGCAGTGTGGAGCATTCCAGTCAACCCACCGTGTCAAAAAATGCCTGTGATCCCTACATTACCACAACAGAAGTGAAAGGGTCATTTTTAGCTAGCCAACTGACACCTGGACAACAAAGCACAGTGAAATGGGAAATATTACTTTGCTACAAACTAAAAAGAAAACCAATTCATGTCTTTAGTGATTAAAATAAATTTCTGTGAAAGGTCATGTGGAGCGATAAAAATACATGTGAAAGTACCCATTTACAAATAATGAACTGAAAAGATGTCAGAAAGGCTTGATCAGTGTGTTTACAGTGTGTCATGGCCTATCTAAAATGATAATTTAATTGATAGTTTTTATGAAGGAATAATTCTGCTAACTGTATCTCCCTAATACAAAATGGTGAAGGCCACGATGAATCAGATTTCACTGTAAAAAGTTGACCCCTCAAGGTGAATTGCTTTGCCTTCCTAACACCTTTTCTGTGCCATTAGGACATCTTTTCTCAGGATGATATTCTATCAGTGGGGTAGTGGAAACAATGCACACCCCCCCCATTCACTGATGCTTCTTACTACCTGGCCGAGGGGCCCCTCTGTGCTTAGTATGCTACTGCTGTATTTATGCGGCAGGATGCATTATGTGTAGTTTCTCTGTGCTCCTGTTTTTACTCCAGTCCAACTCTGGTGCCCTGGTTCACAGGTTTCCATCACAAAAGACATGTCTCTTGTATGTAAGAACCTTTAGTGAAGGTGGGGAGGGGGAAAGCTCTGAAAGTAGCCAGGCTTTGTAATGGATTTCTAATAAAACCACTCCTTTCTTCCTTTTCCACCGTTTGATCCTGCCTCTCCTGGGGACTCTTCTGCCCTCCTCTTCTCGACTGCAACATTCGGAACATGGTGTTGTGTCAATGTTAATAAAAACCTCTTGTGGCCATCCGTCAATGGACTGGACTGTACGTTGGCTGTTAAACACCCATAGCGCAGCGATAGATTCCCCCAGGGCGGCGGTCCCCCGCAGATGGGCTCCCCCATGGGCGGCCGGCCTGGAGTGGAGCCCCCGCAGCAGCAGCCCATGGCAGGGGCAGTGCCGGTGGGCGTGGGTGCTGGTGGGCCTGGGGGTTTTGGGAGAGGAAACCAAGGCGGGGCGAACTTTGACGGGCCCAACAACAAACGCCGCAGATATTGAGCTACAGAGGCCTGTCCCAAGCATTCCTGCCTTCCCTTATGTGCACAGAACACCCTCTCTCCACATTTTACATCTCATTTTACAGTTTTTATTTTCACATAAGTTTTTTTTTTTTTTTTTTTGCCTGATATGCTACCTTAGTGCATTTTTATTGCAAGAGCCGAGCTTTGTAGTGTAGTAGCAGTGGGCGGTGTCTTCATTTTTTTTTTTTTTTTCTTTTTTAACTTTTTCGTTACTGAGAAGGAACTTGCATTTAACCAGCAACTGTAAAAGAAAAAAAGTGACATAAGTGATTTTCTTTAGCTTTTAATTTCTGCCTTGAATAATGTGAACTGAAAGATGTGAATGAGTAGCTTTTGCATTAGTGTAGGCTTTAGTGTTTTAATGCATGCCTCTGCCTGGGTCCCTCTCATCACCGTTTCATTGTTTATTTGACATATCCTTAGTCACGTCGTGCTCTCTTCAAGAATTTTGGCAACAAATAAAACAGAATTTAAATGCTTGCAATGTGCAATGGTACTTCATATGTTTTTAAAATATCTGGTCAATAGTGCACAAGTATTAACATTTTTGTTGTACATCTGTCAGAAGTGCAGACCATCATCAGTAAAAGTTTGTTTCTTTATTGCTATCTTCCACTGTTTATTTGATTTTAAATTATGTATTTAGATTCCTGTAAGGCCTTAGCAGAAGGATCATTTATTTGAAACTTTTTAAATTCCCTGCTCCTGTTGAGTTAGTCTAGTGATAATAAATTTATATTCTATATTTCATTTAATAGTAGTTTTCCTTATCCCCTTGAAGAGTGAGGGTTTGGCCTAGATCCTGTTATATAGTATCTCAATAACAGTTTGTAAGTGTTATCCTTAAACCATGGTAAGCTAAATGGTTAAGAAACTGCTCTGAGTTTCATAAACGGTCCTGTTTGAGAAGACAGGGACTGCCTTTAACCGAATAGCTGTTCCTTGCTGGGAGTCTTGTGTTATATTGTTCTCATATGGTCTGTGTCAGAGGCTTTGTGTACGAAATAAAATAACAAGAACAGAAGACCAGTAACATTTTAAATGATTGCAATCTAAAAGTGTTGGCAAGGTGTTCCAAGCTGATGCTGCTAATCTATGTACCATGTGTTGTGATCCTCACAGTCCACTGAGGAAAATATTAAATTATCTTAAAAAAAAGATTTCCCCATGACACAATTTCCCCTACATATAGATATTTATATTGCAGCAGCAAGGCCATGAATATTGTCTTCTACTGCAAGTTGGTTTTAACCTTATAGCAGGATGTCACTCAGTGTGTTTATGTGTGTTCCATGTCTGTCTGATGTGGTATTTTTGCAAAATAATTTACCTTTGTGATTTGCAGCGGTCAGTACAACTTAACTTTGTAAGAAAGAATACAAGAAGCAGGAATTGTATTGTTTCAATAGTCATGAATGAGCTTCTTTCTCAGTAGGTTCACATATGTCTCAGTAGGAGACCTAAATCATCAAGAAGCAGGAATTGTATTGTTTCAATAGTCATGAATGAGCTTCTTTCTCAGTAGGTTCACATATGTCTCAGTAGGAGACCTAAATCATCATCCCAATACTAAGGGAAGCCAAGGAGAGCATAGCTTCTTGCTTTGTCCTTTTGATTGGTCATTTTAGGAACCTTTAGTTTGCAATCCAGAAATGGACAAAATGTCAGCAGACACGGTGTTAATATTTAATCGAATATTACAAGAGGGTGCAAAACAAACTCAGTTGTCCTTTTCAGATGTTCCTCTTTTATTTTTGTTGTTGCCGTTTTCCGACACACGGTCCTGGTTTTGGATGAGAGAGTGCTGAGGGAGTGAGCATGAGAGCCACCAGACGCAACCAAATAAACGTGAGAATTTTTCCCCCATCGGGGGTGTTTGCTTTCATTTCTTATCCTAATTTGTTTTCATGCGGCGAACTTGTGAAGGGCATTGTATGGTTCTGCCTTTTTGTTAACAAGATATGGCAACATTTCAGACAGCAGAGTCTAAGTATTATGTGCTAACTCGTACCTCCTTCGTGCTTCTGTTCTGTGTGGAGTCTGTGATCATGGAAAGGGTTTTTCCTCACTCTTATGATTCCACCTGTGAAATTCTGGGAAAATTAAATGCTTCATCTTGATGAGTTATGAGAAATTCGATTTGACTTGCAACCTTTTACTGGTAGACTTTCAACTAGGTACAAGCACTAGGTTTACAAAATATGTATTTCAGATCTTACAATAGCCAACTAACAGTGTAACAGTAGAAATACTGCTACTGAGACAGCATTATCTTCATACATTATCTTGTTAATCTCATACACATATACTTTTCAAGCTATTTGAGCATTTTTTACCACTTAGTTTTATATTGGGGTATCCGAAAGACCTTTGATTCTGTCAGTTCGTACATCACAAAAGCTCAGCATGGTCCTCCCAAGTGGAACCGTGAGCACATTGAATGGATATCGCTACATTAAAGGAACACTGATTTAAGGTTACGTGTCTTAAACCTTGATACAGGCACAAATTTTACTGTGTTTCAGTTGGGTTTGGGGGAAAACTTTTGAGGTGCAGCTGACATTGTCTTTTTTTGAAAGTGACAGTAAAATATTTCAGTGTCTGTACAGTTGAGATAAATGGTTTTCAATTGCTTTTCTCATTTTGAAATTTACATAAGCATAACTGATCATTGACTAAACAGAGAAATACTAAACACATTTGAAAGAATTGTGGCCAAATATAAACCTGTCTTAGCTATTTAGAAAAGTGTAGCAGGCACTTTTATTGGTGTTCAAAATCATTTTGAAAAGCAAGCTTCCAGAACTCATTGCTAATCAGTTGTACAGTGTTTTCCCTGTGTTACAAGAAGGGACATGTATATAACAAAAATCTGTGTGATTTTATTCAAAGTCATGGTCCAGCCAATGCCAGGAGGACCGAGTCATGTTCAGAGTATAATGTTGCAGATTTAAAGTTTAGGGAAATTTCACCATGAAAGAAAATTTCATATGAACTCCTAGTGCTGTGGTCCTGTCTATATTCTGCAAGGGGAATGTGCTCATAGTTATGTACACCTACCAAAACACACTGCAGACTGAGGAAGCACAACAGATGGAACTGCATAATGTCTGCGGCTTATTCCTGAAGATTTCATCTTCAGTTACCACACCTGTCTAAATAAAGTAAATATCTGGCATGTTTCATTTCTTTAAAAAAAAAATGCAGAAGAACTTTTGGGGTCTCTATGGACATATCTGTAGACCATTATCAAAAATGCCATAATGGTTTTGATGTGTAATTTAATAAAGGTATACATCGTGAGTCCTCTGTATTTGAAGGAATTGGAAAGAAACATGAAAACGTTAGTATATGCATGGACATTAAAAGCTGAAAATGCCATCAGGTGAAATAGGTGCATGAGTCCTCATTTTCATGCATTTACTTCTCAATGGCAGTAACATTCTCTGGGCAATTAATGCAATATTTCAATAATTCAGTTAATGCAAAATATGCTTGCATTAACTGAATACATGGAATCTGCAGAAAATCAAATCCAGCATCATAATGGAATTACTTGTAATAGTGGTAGGTATATAAGCAATGACAGGATACCTCTCCACTTTCTTTTAGAGTAGACATGATACTCTGCTTGTACCACTACCACTTGCCTTGGGTATCTTTTTCATCATGGTTTTTGACATTCGATGAGATCTGAACTTCTGCAGCGGAAATATTCCAGAGTGACAAAGCATCACTGGTTTTACTGCTTGCACTGCCCTCTTGTGTAGCATATCCTGTACATGAGTTTCTGTGTGTGTACACCGATAGAACTGAATGCACTGTACATCTACAGCCATATTACAAATAGTGCCGTTACTCCTCACAGCGGACCTGAGACCACCAGAAGAGCTCATTGTTAGGACTTCACTTTCCACTCCCATTCATTTGAACTAATGAATAAAAAGATTTTTTTCTTTTTTGCTTCAACTGAGCGAGGAACTGTGTGTTCATATGGCACTATCCATGAGGTTTGTGTCCTGTCCGCCTGCCTGCTTGGCTCTGTGTATGGTGAGTGTCCTGGTGCAGATCTGTTGCCCTAGGTCAGGGCACTGCAGCACATTTGCAGTGGATATTGGGAGTTTCATAGTTTGTAGCATGCTGGGGTCCACACAGGTCCAGAGATTATTCCCATCATTCCCAGTGGATAATGGCACAGTCACTGAATCATAAATAAATTTTGTGATTGCATGATAGCGATTGTATGACTTTCAATGGGTCGTGAGATCTTCGAGTGATTTGTGCAGTGCAAACTTAGTTAGATTTTAGATTGCACTGTCCTGATCGGGGGTTAATGCGAGCAACACTGCATTTGCAATCTCAGGATTCTGAACACAGTTTTCTGCTCATTCCTCTATTCATCATTGTTCGTAGCTACACTTTCACCTCTGTGCTCTTTGCACATACAGTATTTATAACTTATACATTTTTCTTTATTGTATCGGTCTTCATTTAATTTCAGTGAGGAAGAGTGTTTTTATTTTTTGGTGTGGTTCTTTTTTTTGGTTGTTGCTTTAAACAACACTTTTCAGCTCTTCAGTCCTCATTGTATGACCATGTGTCATGCATTGAGCAAAGATGAATAGGTCTATAATGTGTGATAAATCGAGGAAACATTCCCATGAAGTTCATCTACATTCATTTTACTCTGTTCATATGTTTCTCACTTTTTATCACAGTAGGTAGGAATAGTGTATTTAAATGTTTTAGTAATCCTTAAGAATAAATCTTACTGTAGGAAAATATAAAATGTTCCAAGAAATATAATTCAGGTTTGCCCTGGGCTCAATTGTTATGTTTTCTACCATTTTCATTCAGGTATGTTCCTCTATATTTGCTTATTTTCCTTAATTAAAATGCACAGTAATTGCCATATCAGTAGTTGTTTCCATGCACAAAATGCCAGATTGAGCTACACAGTTCATTTTTATTTGTAGTCCCTTGGCAGGTGAACATGTAAAGATGCAGTAATGAAAAATTTCAAAATGCAAACGTAAAATGACAATATATAGCTATATATCATATGGGGGTCAAGCATGTATGGGGCATAACCAACAACAGTAACACAGTTACCTTTAGGCAGATTCTAAATTTAGTTGTGAAAGCATGGTAATTGGTTCATGTCATCATTGTTATTTGGGTAAAATGAAAGGCTGTAGCTGAGAAGGCGGTTTGCCTGCTTTTACCTTTTCAGTATGGCGCAGTGCACTCACTTCAAATTCTGTAAAAATTTTTTTTGTTGTTTGAATCAGTGGGGAATGAGCCAGATTGTGCAGAATGTTAAAAATGCAGTATACGTCTGAAAACTTTTCAGCTTTTATCAAAGCTTACCATATTACATTACATTACATTTCATTACATTACATTATTTAGCAGACGCTCTTACCCAGAGTGACTTACAAATATTACATTTCATTATATTACATTACATTACATTACAGTGGTGTTGGGTGTTTTCTGCCTAAAACTCATTTTCTTAAACAGTTTGTGTAATGCAGATATTTCTGTCCGGCCACCTTTTTCAGCTGTCAGAAAGATGAAATAAGTTCTTTGAGTGCATAAACAGTTTACCTACATCAGTGGACTTGAAATTTCTTATATGCCCAGAAATTTCCAGGTTAAACTTGACAACATTAACCACGTTTTTGACATGTTTTTGAGATTTGAGTATAACATAATACCTATGTGTTTGAAATCAGATGACACTTTGAGTTCTGCCTGTTCACCTCAACTGCAGTTGGCTTTTGGGAGGAACATGCAAATGGCAATGTTGACAGTGGAGACAGGTGAAGTTTCTGCAACATGTTCAAACATCTGTTCCAGTTACATTATTTGCATTTGCTAGCATACATTGCATAATTATTTTGTTGATGATCCTTTTGCATTTAAATTGATGTCTTATGTCTTTAACAACTCACATTTTTCAGTAGCAGCACATAACATGTCTTTTAATGTCTGTTAATTAGATGTTCTAGTCAAGGCCATCTCACTATGCCAGCACTTTTGATAAAGATTCAGAAAAAAGAATCTGACCATTGTAGAAACTAGAACTACCTTTTTTAAAACAAGTTGCTGAAAGCCAGAGTGTATATTTGGGAATAATTAAATGCCTTATTATAATAAAAACGGAAGAGCAGCTTCAGCAAGATCTGGTAAGATCAGAAGAAGTAATGTCAGAAGAATATGATTGACATATCACATGAAGGGCTGTAAATTATGAGTTTGTTTGAGTGTGTCATTAAGAGATTACTGAGGGTAGATGAGAACACCAGTAAAAAGATCTTGAAGCTACTTTTTTTTACTTTCTATGAACCAATTTTGATTTCTTGTATGCATCTTTGAGACCAGTCATGTCATATACTGTGATTAGCAGTTTCATATATATATATATATGAAACTGCTAATTAAATCAGTTTGTTAAAGTATGACACAGAAGAACATTATTTTGTATCCAAAAATTGCCAGGAAGTGTGGATGTAGTTTGTAATATCTTCACTGTAATAAATAGTTCTCTTCAAATGAAATGTCAGAAGTAGAACAACAAAATACTGTCAGCGTTTTAATCAGAATTATGTTTTTACCAACTAGTGAACTAATTTCTAGCGAGGTAGCTTGCTAAGTGTAATGTGCTAGCTGTCAAATTCTATTTGATATATCCATCCAACTGTCTTGCTTGTTAAGCAATGCAGCTCCGTACAGTAAGCTTTTCAGACAACGTAAGCCAACGTAACAGTAAGTTGGGTTTTAAAGCCACTTCACTAAAACATCTGAGGTGACCATCAAGCTGTATGTAGTACTTAAAAGAAATAGAAGGTACCTGACAAATAGCCATTAAAGTAGCCACAGGAATAACATGATTACAGAGAATAGAGTTTGTAGATTTCATATGCACTGTGCATCAGATACGTTCATATATTTTAATGATTAATGATGTTTCACTTTGCAATTGTAGCAGTGAGTGGTGACAAGCCTACTAAGCTACCAACTAAACTGAATAATGCATTAGTATGCTGTGCATTTAGCGAACCAGAGTGTGGCTTGCCATATGTCGTTGCAACAGCATTTTCATCTCCTTCCCTCACTAGCTCACCTTTCAAGCCAGGGGGCGCATCTGTAATATTAATAATCCGTCACTCAAAGTGTACTCTTCCCTCTGGGCATATGGTAAATTCAGATTGTGTGAGTGAGAATGATTTCCTGTTGTATATTCATTTTGCATAAGCAAAGCTAGTCAATGCTTCTCCATCTTTGTAGGAGATATATTTTATTATTTAACAAGTGTATATTTAAAAGTAGGAAGTGAACAAAAGGATTCATTACTCTTGTAGTTTACCCTTTACATCATCTGTGCTAGGCACAGGGGACATGATTCAGAACATTGGACTTTCCCAGAGGAGTTGGTTTGCATCCCACAAATATGTTCCCAGCATGCACTGGGGAGGTACCTGCCGGGGGGCTCCAGAGGGGAAACGCATCATGAAAAGAACTGGTTCATGCAGTTGTGTTTGTATTTGTATATTAGGTACCTGTCTTTTTTCTTCATTTTATTTCATTTGATTTTTTTACAGTGGTTTCTTGGGTTGTTGTGGACAGTGGCGACCGTACCAGAACTATGCTTCAAATAACTGGTGAGTGCCCTGTGGTCTCTTTTTGTAGAGCACCTATGGTAGATGGTATAATGGCCATACCACAAAATATTTCTGCATTCACAGATAATTTGATCTTCATCAAAGTTGTAGTTGTATGTACCATTTGTAGTGCAGTGAATCTGAATGTTTATGTTACAGTAATGTTACACAGTGCTGTTTGATTCATAACAGACTTTCCTCTGTCCCTCCCTCCCTTTCTTTGTATCTCCCCAGGCTGAGGAGGGCTGAGCAGGGCTCTGTCCCACAGGATGCAGAGTGCACACAGCTTCAGCTACAGACATGGTCTCTAATTGCACTGTGCCTTTCATTTTGCCACCTCTCAATCGATGCGCTGTAGGTAAAGTATACTTTAATGGCGAGTACGCATTTGGCAGCTGTGCCCCTCCCAACACAAACACAGTCAGGATCAGGTAAGTGTTTGCTTTCTTCCCTAACAGGTAGCCCTGCATTGTGCTTTCTCTACTAAAATCATACATGCCATTTTCTACTTGCATAAATAAAGTTTACAATTTCAATGCTTTGTAGTGTCCTCTTTCTCAGTAGAACTGTCAGAAGTTGGGTGACCCTCTGCTGGCTGCTGCTGTTACAGCCTCAGTGTGCTGACTGATTTGATCAGAAATACCATGTTGGTTCTGTGTCTGCCTCCGACAACTCATCTGCCCTATGTGCTTTGGCAGGAAGCTGATGCCAGAAGGAGGAAAAAATACATGCAGCTTTTCAAAAGTGTGTTACATTTAATGCAAACAAATTTACAGTGTAACAACTGGTAATGGCTTTAATGTATCATCAACAATGAAAAACGCAAGCATCTTTAAACACACGTCGGTTTTCCAGGGTATTGTTGTGGGAACAGTAAGTGCATCTGGAAATGGAAATGGACAAAAAGAAATGGGGAGACCTGCAGCCTAAGTTTTCCAAGGAGGCACTGGAAGTTGGGGGTGGACCCATGAAGAAAGCTCCAGTACATACTCAGCTTTAGGACTCGCTCAGAGGTGAACAAGTACCGATGCACACAAATGTTCTTCAGAAATATTTCCAAGTAAATGCCTGAGGTATCTCCTTCAAGTTCAGCATTTTTTTCTACAAAAATTACAAACCTTAAGTTAAACCCTGGTAATATCCCTGTGTTTAATTTCATATCAATTATTTAGATCTAAAGTAGATTCATATCTAGATCACCTGTCTGCATAGTCAAAAAAATACGAACAGTGTGTCTGTGCTACCATCTTGAGCTTTAGGTTTAATTGCATCACATTTCACCTGAGAGTAACATTTGCCATCAGACACCCTTATTTTACATACTTGTACATGTAATATTTTAACATGCTCTGATGGCAACATCAGATGGAGCTTCCTTAGGATTTTTTTCTTTTTTTTTATGTAAATCAAAAACTACATTTTTAATCCTCAGAAATGACTCCTGTCAAGAATAATTTTTGAAAATCAAAGCATGTTTGACTAATAAAAAGCACACGTGCATTTTGGGGAAAAAGTTCATTTGGTCCAGAGATTTCCCCTGCCCTGATGTGGCACACAGGCCCTTGTGACAGTCCACACTTAACCTGCCAGCTCCTGCCAGACTGAGTAGGAGTGTGAGAATAGCATGAGGACCATAGGAAGTCACTGTAAAGTAATAAATAAGAAAAGGCAATTGCTCTTAGAAGATTGGTTACTCCCTTTTAGATTTTTCCTACTAGTGCACATTGAATCAAGGGAGACCTAGATTGGAGTTAGTGTTCGTCTGTGGTGAGAGGCAGCTTTGGACAAACATTTCACAAAGATACAGAACATGAATTTCATTATACAACACATTTTGCAAAGGTGTTCTCTACAAAATGAGCTCAGTTCCAAAACTGCACTCCTGTTACACCATCGCGTCTCACTCAATCTGGGTGCGGGCTCACATTGAAAAAACAGCCCTGCGATTTGTTGATAGTCTTTGGCAGAACATCTCCTAGAGGATGTGTGGCCTGTGCCTTGGCAGGTCTGCATGTAACGTTTAACCTGGAGGCTGTGCATCATTGCAGTTGCACCCTATATGCACAGATCAGCAGCTTGACCTGCAGAAGCAGAAGGAAGAGATCAGTGTTGCCAGTGGTACAAACGATACAAAAATGGGCAAAATCAAGAGGGTGAAATCAAGCAGTTGTCACACAGCAGTAAACCAAGAGTTAGGATAGCCATTTCAGCCACCTACATCATCATTGACCAATCTGAAACAACAGGAGCATCTCTCTAAGCTAGGAAGCTCCCCAACTGACTTTCATCCATAATATCCTTAAAAGCCATTAGCTTAAATGGTTACCCAATGGTTATATGTAGGTATGGGCGGATAAACTCCTGTTAGCTTCTCACTGATTTGAACCAATCAACATACACTACCACAGAGGGCAAAGAAGTTTGATTTCAACAGAGCAGTCAACGACTGGCAGCTCTGTCTGCTTATCACAGGTTTTCCTTGCTCTCTCACCTTCGCAGTGGGGGACTCCGCCAGTCGTATGAACACCTTATTGGTACCTTGTACGGGGCTGAACGAGTAAATGAAGTGGCTGTCCTGGGGAGGAACACAGCATGAGAGGGAGAAGGCTGAACTGAGAGCTAAATGCCAAACAAATTACATGAAAAATATTTTTCTAAACATCTGCAATTTTCATGAATTGTAACACAACTGAGAACAGCATGAACCATGAGATATATGTGCCCCTTGAAAAGGCCCCTCACTGAACTCAGTTCCTTGCCCCTCAAGAGCTCACTTGAGAGGGCCTCTCCCTGCACTCAGCTGACCTTGCTAAGGGTGCTGTTTGTATCCCAGCTTACTTGACCCTGGCACAGTAACAGTAACCAACTCAGCAGCTGCACTAATGGGCACTTCCTGGCTCTCACCAACTCCAGAGAGGCTCTGATGGAGCTCTCGCTATCTCACTCTCCTTCCCTCTCCACCCCTCTCTCATTCCACACAGCTGTGATATTGGTATGGGCTGGGATGATATTAGAGAGGTTTTCTTTCACTACGAAAGACGCTTCAGAGAGCTGGCAGACTAATTCATGTCTGGGCAATGATGGACTGTCTGTCCACATCTCAGGTCTGCTTTGAGTGGTTTCAATTTTCCTGAGAGGCAGAGACCAAAGGCAATGGAAAGAGCCAAAAAAGCAAACCACTTCCATCTAAACCAACAGACAGAAACTATTACCACCCATTAACATTTGTACCAACAGGCCTCTGTCATATCTCAGAAAGAGTGTCAGTACAAGACAGCTATTTCTTCATCCGATTGGGCTATAAACATACCCTACAGCTTCATATCTAGACCCAACATTGCCTTGTTTGACCTTGACGCACCAGGAAGATGGGCAGCTGGAACTTGTCATTGAGGACCACAGCATGGACGCTGCAGGGCCCGCACAACCGGGCTGTGACTTCACTCAGGAAGTTGGCATGGAAGATGAAGAGGAGGATCCCCGTGCCTGAGAGAGAAGAGAACGTCTCCTTTCAGCCTCCATAGACATGTCTTACATTACTGCTTAATGAGTAATAAGGACGTGGTTATGTTAGGCCTCAACTGGGTTTGAGACTGGACTTTTGAGTCCTCTTGAAAAATAGGATCTCCAACTTCCAAAAGCAGAGCAAATCTGCAAATACATGACATTTGTTCTTTTTTGGTTCCAAGACATGCTGCAGTGAGGCGTACAAATGGTTGAATCCATTGTATTATTCAATCAATTCACTATATGAATGACACCTCAAACCTTCCGCCTTCTGCTACACTGCTGTATGAGTGAACAGCTCTACTTTAACCATGCTTATTCATGCATGTTATTGAAAGAGTCAATTTAAAATTAATGGTGTGTGGCAAGTGGTCTTAAAAAAAGAAAAAACATGACATTAATAGTTATGATGTTAAGGTTCATCTATGATTTGTGCTACTCGGTGTTGGGTATAAATGTAAGACTACACGTACAGGAGGGGGTTGTGAGACTGGATGGAGTGCTGCCTACCCTCTTGAGTGTGTGTGTGTGTGTGTGTGAGAGAGAGAGAGAGACTTCCTACCCTCGACAGGGCTGTGCTGGGGTGGTTTGTAGTTGAACTCCAGGGAAAAATCGGGCCCCTCACAGAGCCTATGGCAGGCCAAGGGGAAAACGGGCTCCAGCAGGGCCAGCCGGGTCTCAAAGTACGCCCGGATCGTCTCCTCCGCTACACTCGACAACCTGTGTGCAGGAGAGGAGTGCGTCTCATTCACCGCACAGCCCTGTACCTCCACACAAGCAGAAACTCCAACGAGACATACTGAGAAAACAATCAATCCTGCCTTGCTTCTGATCATGAGGGTTCTGTATTCCCAAATGTGAGACACACACACACACAGACTGCCACTGGCGCAGACTGCCTGGAGAGTGTGAATTTCACGAAACCCTTCATGGCTGTTCTGAGCACAACACCTTAACAAGCGCTAAATAATGACAGGCTAAGTGGAGAAGACCCAGAGAGCACTCTATTAAAGAGGTGGGGAACACCGCAAGTGTGGAGGAAGAGATGGGTGCATCAGCCAGCAGTCGGCTCTACAGTCTTGGAGCCTTGAGGGTGTCTGTTCTCTCCTCGTGTCCCCTGAGTCTGGTCCTTAACTGAGCCTCTTTAACCTAACCACTGCATTAAGGTTCCTCCATGAGATGCCCGAAAACTATAAATGAACCTTTTGTAATTTGAGCCAGTGACATCAGCCACCAGTTTATGAAGTTGGTTACGCACTGCTGATGAGTTGAGGACCCTGGAGGAAGGCACAATGAGTAAAGCATCCTACTCAGTTATGACTTGTGAAAACAGGGCTCTTAGTGTTTCTCAAGGAACCTTGTGTGTATGTGTGTGTGTTTGCAGTGTAGACTCACATATTTACATGGTCCTTGACATAGTCATAGACGATTACATTGTTGCTGAGCTTAGCGAAGTGCAGGGCGTTGTTCTGGTACTTGGACAGGATGTTGCAGTCCGCCCCGTGCTCCAGTAGGAGGCGCACTACTTCTGCGTTTCCTCTCTTGCAAGCCTAGAAAGAGAGCCGCTGTTAAAGAATTGCTCACCGCGGCAGTATGGTCATTTCAGTCTCAAAAGGAAACAGGGACGTATCCGCATGACCCTCCTCACCCTCATGAGAGCCGTCTCACCGCTCAGCGTCTGCGTATTAATGTAGGCCCCCGCCTCCAGGAGAATGGCCACCGTGGTCAGGAAGTTCTGCACCACACACACAAGGTGACAGAGGGGTTAGGGAGGAACTCTGTAGAGCCCACACACCCGCTCACTGCTGATGTGAAGTGAATGTGAATGGCTGGGTATGGAGGGGATGACAGTGTGTGGCGCGGCTGGGACACCTTCTCGGCAGCGTGCATGAGCGCCGTCATGCCGTTCTTCTGCCGGCTGTTCACCTTGGCGCCCTTCTTGATCAGAAGCCGCAGGATATCGTCCTGCCCCCCTGCCGCCGCCAGCATGGCCAGGGACATCCCGCTGGAGTGCTGCGGAGGGCACAGGCGTCACAGGGTCACGCGGTGAGAGGGGCAGGGGCAGTAAGGAGCAGGGATTGTAACCAAAAGGCTGCTGGTTCAATTACCCACTGGGACACTGCAGCTGTACCCTTAGGCAAGGTACTTAACCCAGAACTGCTTCAACAAATATTCAGCAGTATAAATGGATAGCATGTAGAACTGTATCCTGTGTAAGTCGCTCTGGGCAAGAGCATCTGCTAAATGATAATAATGTAATATAATGTAATGGTACAACAGATCAGTCCATTGGTCACTCTGAGTATGGGCAGCAGGGCTTAAGGTTAGTAGTGGCCAAGGCACTGGTAAGGTAATGGGCTAGTTTAGGATAAGGTGTGTCACCACTGCAAACAGATCCGCACAGCACACGGGGTCTTCCTAAGAAAGAGAGTGCAGCAGCATGCCCTCCCCAAAGGCTGGCCAACTCAGAGATGGATTTTAATTTTTAATTTTTTTAAGTGTTTATGGAGGACTAAGAGACAGCACATCTCTGCATCAGGCCTACACTGCTGAGCAGGGGCCACTTCAAAAGGAGAAGCCCCTGGTCATTTGTGATCACAGCACTGAGGCAATGAGGTCACCTTAATAATTTTGCTATTGTCTTCTCAGCAGACGCCCTGACCCTGGTTGACCAACCTTTTGAGGAAAATTATGCATTTAGCATACCTGTTTCAAATATGTGAGGGGTAACAGGTAGTCTGTAGTATACCCCCCTTCATCTTACATACTGCACATAACCTGAGTTTCTAGTGCGGTAACAGACATTCTGAAATTTAAGTTGTGGTGTAAATCCTCTGTAGGTTTCTAAACTGCACCTCCTGTTCCAGATTGTAGTCTTCTTTGGAATTGAGTGCAAACTTTACTGCCAAGTAGTCTCCACTTTTCACTGCATCCCGAAGTTCGTCTGAAAGACAGAGCAAGGGACAGACAGACATGTAACAAAAAAAAAAAAAAAGGACTAGGACACTAGACAGCTGACACTTGAGAAATAGGTTATCCATCTGAATACAGTGCTCCAAGTAGACATTGCTATCAATAATTCTACAGTCTAATCCATTCAGTTAACACAATTTCCAAGATTTCCCCAAACTTATTAGGACTGGTCACTTTATCCTATTAATGACACCTAGCTATGTGTTATGCAAGAGAAGCTATAGTAAGAGATAGCGGATTTCAACTGAACTACAGGCTACAAACCTGGCTGCCAAAATACAGGGTACTGTTCAGATGTCAAGAGGTGATGGAATCCAGATCTTTGCGTATGGGATCTCATACAGTGTGTGGGTCTCAAAGAGAAACTCACCTGCAGTTAAGGTAGCAGCTGAGTAAATCTCGTCGTCTCCATTCAAATGTCTCTGGAAGTCCTCCATTGACATCCAGTCCAGCTCGAGATCCACCCCGTAGCTCGGCGAAGCCGGGCCCCTGTCTGTCACACACACAATGACACACATCATAACCTGGGTTTGCATCCCACTGATCTGCTCCTGTATCTCGATTCCCCGCTGGGCACTGCTGCTGTGCCCTTGGGGGAGGTACTTAACCCAGTTATACCTCAGTAAACATCCAACTGTATAAATGGACAACATGTAAAAACTGTAACCTACGTAAGTCGCTCTGGATAAGAGAGTCTGCTAAATGACAGTAATGTAATGTATAATGTACCTAATTCAATGACTGGCTGGCTAGGCATTATTTCACACTGTTACTAACTGATAGGCACAGTCAGTCACTAACAGTCAGGCTGAGTGTGTGTGTGTCACCCTTTCACTTTGTTATGAGTGAAATACAGTTTCACGTGAAGACACTGATTGTGTGCATGTGATTCACACATAAGCAGAATGAACCTGGCTTGTCAGGGGGCCCCAATGTGTCCTGAGAGTCCTGATTGTCGTCGCATGCCATGTACAGGCGCGGCTCGCTGTCCCCTCGTTTCCTCCTCCTCTCTCTCATCCTCACACCAGCCAGCGCGTCTTCTGCCAGCTCTGGAGATGCTGCTTCCGCTGGCTTCGCCCCCCTCTCCTGGCCTCCGCCGCTCTCCTCCGGCCTCTCCCTCCTCTCTCCCTGTCCCTCCCCCTTCTCTCGCTGATGCTCCGCTTTCTCCTCGCACTCTTGAGACTCCCCCGGGTTCTCCATGGGATCTCCTGTCACTCTGGATACTGGAAACTCCTCTGGCTTCTCCTGCTTCATCTGATTATCCGTATTCTCCCTTCTTTCCGTCAGGCTGTCACTTTTCTGACGTCTCACAGCCTGGCTGTCACTCCTTTCTCTCCTTTCCTGCTTCTCTCCTGCCTCCAGGGAGGTGGGGCTCTGTGCCGACCAGGAAGCTGAGAACACAAACCAGTTAGACTAATTAGGAAAAAAATAATTGGCATGTTCAACCAAATGCTTTCCCTAAGTTTGAATGTTCAAAAATACTTTTTTTCCAGGCAGCTTTAAGAATTACCTCAATTAATTACCTCAAGCTCTAGTTTAAATTCAGTCTAAACTGCAGTAAAAATTACAGCAATATACATTTATTACAATATTAATTTCAACCAACACTCTCCTAGAAATATGGCACTTCTGTTTCATTGCTCTGGTGTGCAGAGGTAAAACCTTTCAGGTGAGTGAATGAGCAATGTTTTGATACTACACCACAGCAAAAAGGCAAAAAGAAAACTCCTGAGACACAGTCAAGCAAAGTGAACCTGACTCAGGAAGACCCCTAACTGACTGGGCTGCTTTGGAAGCCCTGCACCTTACCCTCTGGGGTCTTGGGATCCCTCTTGGCCTTCTCCGTCCTGTTGGGCTCCAGATTCTGGACCACCGACTTCTTTGAAGGTTTCAGCTTTTTCTCAGCCTTGCCCGCATTCTGCATTTGCAAAAAAAAACCTGTCACCAATGTCATCACGCTTGTAACTGTCTTTCCCTCTTGCACATTTTACTGACAGCCAGACCCTAAGTTGCACTTGTAAACTAGCACGTAAAACAAAAGACATACTACACAAGGATCAAATTAGATAGTTTAACTAAATCTGCTGACCCTTGACTCTCTACCACATTGTCAGAGACAATGAGCGACTAGCCATGATGAGAATGTTGGTGCAGTGGTCACATATAGACCACTGCCACAACACAATAACGAAAGAGATAGAGTCAGAAGTGAGGAGAACCTTTGGTGCCGTAGTCTTGGCCTGTTCGACTCGATTCTCTGGGACCGCCTTGTTTGCGCTCTGTCTCCTTGACACCTTGTCCTTGGCCTCGCGGTTCAGCAGGAACTTCTCGAACAGGTTGCCTGACGTAGAGTGGTCCTTCTCCGCACTGTCCCCTTGCTTCACTGACCACGAGCAGGAAGACGCATTTTTGCCCTTTGCGCCCAGGCCTGAGGCCGAACCAGCATCCGGTTTAGCTTCATCCTTCTTGGGTCCGACAGCAGCAGAGGAAGAGGGGGGAGACGACGCCGCACTTTGGGCGACGGCCTCCTGCTCTTTGCCCTTAGTCTTCCTCTTGCTCACGACGACGACGTCGCTGGAGTCGGAGGAGAGGAGGGTGGTGTCGGAGAGGAGGGTGGTGTCGTCCTCCGTGCTGCTGCGCGGGGCCTTGCTGTGGCTTATACCACTGATCAGATTCTTCAGCCTCTGATGCGCGCTCTCCTTCTGAGGGGCCGGGGGCTTCCTGCCCCTCCTCTCCTGGATGAGGTCTCGGATGCCCTGCAGCTTCAGCCCCCCCACGCCCTGCCTCGGCTTGGCCTTGGAGGTCGCCGCCTCCTCCCTCCGCGTGTGGTGGGGCTTCGCCGCCGGTCTCACCGCGCTCTTCTCCGTCGAGTCCGCCCGCGCCCCCGGAGCCTCCACCACGGCCCACTCATCCTCCTCAGAGGAGTCCAGCGCGTTCCAGCGACCCTTCCTCTTCTTCTCCCCGCTCCCCTTCTTCTGCTTCCCCCCGTCTTTCAGCTTCTCTTTTCTCGGCTTCTCTCCGCCTTTGGGTTTCTCTTTTCTCGCCTTCTCCCCGTCTTTGGGCTTGTCTCTCTTGTGTTTCTTAGGGGACATGAAGGGCTCCTCGTCACCCTCGGAGTCACAGGCCCTCTTCGGCATGGAGGTCCTCTGGCTGCTGGGTGGGGGCGGGACCGGGGCGGGCTGGCTGGCCTCATCCTCCATCTCAGTCCTGTCAGATTGCAGTGCTGGCAATACCCTCTCCTCCTTCCACTTTATTTCCTTCTTCTTCTTTTCTTTCTTATGCATGTCTGGTGAAAAGTCCTCAGAGTGTTCCATCGAATCCTTTTTCTTCTTCTTTTTAGGTGAAGACGCGTCTTTCTCGTCACCATCGCGCTCAGCGCCAAACAGGTCGCTCTGCACAGGCAGCCTCTAATGGAAGGAGAGGAAAAAACCACAGCCCATAAGTGGTCCCATCACAGCTGTGTCCAGTAAGCAAAGGTGCAGCCTTCCGCCGCAGCCCAAAGTGGACAGACCGCAGAAGCACCCAAACGCGTTCAGCTCGTATTCCACTCAACACACAAAAAGTACACACTGAATAAACAAACAGGGGATAGTCAAAAGATGTCAGGCTCACAGCTCTGCAGTGCAAACACAACTACAGAGCGAAAGCACCAGTGTATTCCCACCCCATTCCCATCCTACCCTCTTCCCTCCTACCACACACACACAGTATGGCCAGGGCCTGGGGGGTTTGGTCTCTTACCCTGGGGGATGGGTCCCTCTGCAACCCACTGGCTGTCAGGTCCATCTGCTCTTCCTCCTCTCGGGTTCCCACAATCCCGCTGGGCGTCACTGCCAGCTGACACTCCTGCACTGGACCCGCACTTACCTCCTGTGCTTCTTCCACCTGCATTTCATTTTCAGAGATTTAGCAATGATAGTGCGACTGAGACGAACCCAAGCTACCCAAGCTGCCTTTCTGATAATCCTTCCTGGAACACGTTGAAGGACTTTAACTACCTCAGAAAATACTGATTGTATTTAGATTGTACTTAGATATGGCATATATTTGAGGTATTTATCAACATTATAATTTAAATAATCACATATTTTTAATACACCTGTCTTACAGACAATAAATGGCCAGCCCCACTCCTCTGACTCTAAAAACAAACAGGTCCAAAGGCAACTGTACACCTGCAATAATTACAGCCATAAAACTAAAAACAAAAGGGAAAATCTGCGGAGAGAGGGATGAGAAGCATGAATCAGCCCGTCCTTGTACATATCAGCCGGGGAGGTGAGAAACCACACAGGCTTTCTCAAAATAGAGCAATGCAACCACAGATCCTGGATCAGTCAGCTTTCTGAAATGAATGGGGACATCAGCAGACCAGGATGGTGCTGCTGATGCCAGATCAGTGTTTGGGGTGGGGGGGGTGAACGCTCACCACAGCTGCCTCTCTGCTGGTCTTGCTGTCGGCCAGCTTCCTCCTGAAGGCCAGCACCACCTCCTTGCAGTCCTCCAGGTTAGCCTCCGGCTCCCAGGTGTCATCGTCCGATGTGTAGTACTTCCAGCGGACGCGGTACAGAACCTCCCCCTTGGGCGAACGATAAAGGAAGGTCAGGAAAGGTCAGGATGGAGGAAGAGGATAGTGAAACTTTGCACAACACATCCCCACTACCTATCTGAAATCAATCGAGAAAATAATGTGCAGGGGCATTTGATCTACACTGGTGGTGTGCTGTATTATATTAAAACCTTTGTGCTCTTAACTTGTACTGATCAACTGCACAGCAAGTGGCACTGGGCAGATAAATTAACAATAATACCAAATATCACATTATATTAGACACTGAGTTAGCAGACAGATAACCTGTGCAAAGCACTGCTTCATGGGTAACTTCCCCAAGAGGAAGCAGAAGTAAATACCCATCAGCCACTGGAACTGGGAGTGTAACCAGAGCACTGTGGGTGTGAATCCCAACTGGGACACCCCTTTGTATCCTTACACGTCACATGAATTGCTCAGGTAAACATCTAGCTGCACATATACATATATACGCATATATAACTCATCAATATGTATCAACAGACGTGTCAGATGTTAGCTGTGCATCTGGAAGAAGGAATCTGCTATGCAAATAAAGTGTAAATAATTTAGCCTTAAGGAAGAGAATAACAAAATAATAAAAGAATAAATGATAACACCTTAAGGAACAGAATAACGAAATAGTAAAAGAATAAATTATAAGACATTTACCTAATATTAAAATGAACCCAGTAGATCAAAACAAAGAAAAAAGCTGTCTTGCAAAGTACAAGCTTTGCTTTGTATAATGGTTGCGTTAGCTTTTTTTTGAGCAGCCAACAAATCCATTAAGTTCAACTGTTTCCACTACACAACTTTTTGATTTGTAATGTCCATTTAAAAGAGTTGAACAGCCATGTACATTTCGACCATTCCTGTCTGTGGCCTAGAGGTCTGGAGCCCAGACTGGTATTCACACATAGTGTTAGAACAACCTTGTCCATATGACACACAGCAAACAATGAGGTGTGTTCCTCTGACTGTAATAAGACTCTCTCTTTCATCAAAAAAGCCAGTGGGTGTTGCTTCAGTTTCGGCAGCAAGAGTACAAACCTACGCAAGCAAAACCAGCAGCTATTCACCCTCATGATAAATCACAAATATATGAGCTTAGAGTGGTTCCAAAACATGGTTTAGGGGACAATTTACTATTCTGTGTGTGTATTTACTCTTACTGTGTGTGTGCGTGTGTCACCCCCGCCCCACCCGCTTCACTCCCATCTGAAAGCCGCCTCAGTGTCAGCCCCTCCCAGGTGCCCCCTCCTTGTTTTTGTGGGTCTCAGATCTTGGCAAAGGCTCGGCAGACAGAGACAGCTGAACTCTGAATGGCTGGGAGTGGCAGGCTGCCAGCGCTTCCTGTCTGTGGCTACAGCGCCGCCTCCCCCCTCTGCCTCCCCCCTGGAGGGCGCCGTGACAACTGAACTCCTCCGTCACAGGGGACGGGAGCTGCCAAACACACACCCACATTCGCCCTCTCATTCACAACACAAACACGCGCACAGGCACGATCATAGACTGCCTCACAACCGCGGCACGCTCTCTCTCTCACACAAGCACACACGACTACTGTTTACCAGCCAAGCACACGCACAATCTCACACGTACTACGACAAAGGCAAAACGGCACATACAGGCACCGTGTGCAGGTCCACATAAACTCTAACTCAAACACAATCTGATCTCATACATCTATTAGCTAAACAGATCATTCAAAATGTAATGGAGTGTTCGCGTGCCTGTCGGGGAAGGAGGAAGGGATCATCCCACAAATCTGAGAGAAAAGAACAGCCAGGATTCCATAAGCTGGTGCAGATGGGTGGTCAGGCCCAGAACTAAAGCAGCCCGTGAATCACATCTCTAGCGGTGTGTCTCTGACTTCACGTAACTGCAGTTAGTATATTACGGCTGCTGTTGCTCTCTCCCTGTTCTCCAAAGACTGCTTGTGTCAGTGCAGAACACAACCGCAACAGTGTATCACAGCATCAAAACAGCCACAGTAATATTAATGGGCATTAATGCACATTAATAACTATCCAAAACTTTCCTTGCTCCACACCTCAGCGAGTGTCATAAGTGCAAAGTGTCTGTACCCTTCATTTGATGCCAGGCTGTCACTAGCAAACAGAGTATTCACTACGGCTGTGTGTCCCCCTTCAGCCGCACAGCACTGCAGACGACAGAAGGGACAGTCACTCAGACCCTTCTCCCAACGAGTGACATTTCATACAATGCTGCGGCTACGCGGCAGAACCACAGGAGTGACGCTGCAGAACTGCAGCGGTGTTGTCTGAATGCAACGTGATAGCCAGGAACCTGTCGGCCTCTGTGATGTCCAGACAGGAAGTAATAAGGGATCAGGTTTGTCCAGACAGCCCATGCCCTGCTTGCCTTGTGAATACCCAGCCCTACAGCCCAGATTGCGCCACGCCTTGGCTCTTCTCTGCAGGTGCTAGCAGGAGACTGCGGCACAGCGGATCTGCCCAGCTCATCCAAATCAGACCTACAGCATACGATACAGCACAATGATAAATGCAGATCAGATACATCAGTCCAGCTGCACTCCTAATTATCAATACAACCCTGAAAGCTGACTCATTCTGGTGCTGTAAGCACCTCTCACCAAAGCCCAGCACCTCCACCCCAGGAATCTCCATCTGAAGCAGTGTGTTCCAGGGGGACTCATTAGATAGCTGAGACAAAGCAACAGGGCTTTCCCTGTCCAAAGGCAGGGCTGCAGACACAGAAACCGGGCACTTTCACAGTGGTGCGCACAGGGACTTGGCAAAAGATCCAGCAGGGAATGAATCAGTCCACAGTATCTGCAGTGACCTCAACCAATTGACAATGGGCGAGGTCACGGGGGAGCTGGAGGTTCTGTGGTGTCTGCAGTGTGTTGAGCTAACTTGGGACTGCACCTCATATCAGCACACTTGCAAAATGTTGTGCAAAATTCTCTGTTAAACACATCCCTAGCGTGTGTGTGCGGTGGGGGGCTTATATGATGTTCGCGGCTGAAACCACCCCCGGCATTGAATTCGAACCTCCCCATTAATGGTAAATGTTTTTTTCTCCCTCCTAGTGTGACGTTTTCATGAAAGGCGCTTCTATAACTTCACAACAAAACGACCTGCGACAAGGCGACAAGGCGACACGCCCTGGGCGCGCAGAACGAGTGGCTGAGCCTGACATCTGTTTTGTAAGCTTCTGTGCGACTCCAAAACAGAGGATGACGAAACAACGATACAGACAATGGCCCAACTGTCACCCACTTCATTTTATTTTTGTATTTCAGTTTCAAGTTAATTAAAACCTTGAGAATTAGCTAAAGATAAATAAAAGGTAACAGAAAACAATTAACTGTCTATGTGAGCATGTGCACGTCTTGCAGCTTAAGTATGCTGATCTGGGTACCCAGCTGATGATCACATCAACAAATTCTTAGTAGAAGAGTCAAGGTGCAGCGGTGACTTTCTCCTATGTTGCTCGCTAGGTCGGTAGCTACCGACACAGGTAACAATCAACCGTAATGTGAGCTGGCTAGCTTTGGTGACTTTTACACAGTCGACACATAAATGTAAAGCAGCATACAGCTAGCTAGAAAGAAAGGACTGCATACTTGGCATGTTAGCAATTTAAACGTTGCCTCATGCTATGGAGAATCACGATTGATTACGTTTCGTGTTAGCTAGCCTAGACTAGTTAGCCAGCACAGCTCGATAACGTTAAATCCCCCGGCAGTGATATTAGCGACAGTAGTTGCACACGCATTTTCATAACTTGCTGTGGGAGCTATAATCATGTGACGAAGGGAAAGTCGGACAAGCAAGTACAACTTCTACATTTCCTTGTTACTTATCTGGAAAAACAACATAGGACAGCAGGGGAACACCAAATCTGCTACGGCACGAAGAGGAGTTCTTGACATTAGCATAACGTTATACTAAAGCCGTTCGATTACCAAGTCAACAGGGCATATGAAACATAAGCAGGCATTTCCACACCGCTTTACGAAGTACAGTGGAAAACGTCGTTGGGTACAGTAAAGCCGCAAGAAGCCCTTACCCACACGTTCTGTCACCCTCCCCCCTGTATCGCTCACCTCCTCCACACGCATGTCAATAATCTTCTCCACTTCGTACACATCCTCTTCCTCGTCCTGCTCGCTGTCTCCCGGCTCAGCCCTTGCAGCTCCTGCAGCCCCTTCCTCCATTTCTATCTGTTTTTTTTTCTTCTGTGTTAAGTTTGAGCTATCTTTGACTCAAACTTCTGCGCTCTCAAAAACATCAACCTCGCCACTCAGGCCGCATGTAGTACTACTTTCCGCTAACTACCATACAGAGTGATGGGGGTGGACGCGATGGGTTGGGTGAATGGTGGAGGGGGCGGAGATTACCATCTTTCATCGGCCAATCATACCGAAGGTTGTAGTGAAAGGCCTCAGCGAAAGCGAGTAATTAAGGTTTTAAAAATACATGAAAGTAGGTGCGGTGCCATTGCAGGAAAAGAGTTTGCACACGACCTGTGCCAGACAGGGTGTATGAAACACGTGAAAAACCTAAGGTCAACGCTTTGGGGTGTTTTAAGATTACTAGAGGTCATGCTTGTTGCGTTCATTGCTCTCTTAAAAAAAAAAAAAAAAAAACTACAGAGGCAAAAGTAAACAAGTGCTCTGGTTAGGCTTTACTGAGTTTACTGCGGTTGCTTTTTTACACCCGATTTCTCCCTGGATAATTTACGCTGCTGTATCAATACAGTCAATAGCGCAGGACAAAATGCTACGCTGTAACACTGATTTCGTTTTAATGGTGTAATTGAACTTCTCAACTTCATAACCTCTCCGCTCCCTCAGTGGATGACACAAGGGCTGCTGCAGTGTGCTCATAAGACTTAAGTCTGACACAAGGATACTCAAGGGACACAAAAGTATTTGTAAGTTTGTTTCTTTAATTAACAAGCATTCAGTACACATTGTATTAAAAAGAAAATGGACATTCATACAACAAATTGATTAAAGGGTACCAAAAGGCTTTGCGAGAAAGAGCATGTCTGTTACATCTAGACACCATGAAGTGCACATTTTTAGACAGAGTAAAAATAAAAATAGCTGATTAGCCCAGTTAAAATGCATGTTTTTGCAAATCACAACATTATCTCCAACGCACTTTAAAAGTCTGTTACAAAGCCCGTAAGTTTTTATCACTTATAAATCAGGACCATGGATTAAGGTTAGATTTAAACTTACATGTACCTAGACAGGCCTCTCTGATATAATATGGGGAACAACCTTACTGAGACGGACAGAAGGCTTGGGACAGGATAGATAAAAGACTGAACCTGAGAGATGGGGAGGAGAGCGAGTGTGAAACAGGTGAAAGAGTGAGCATGACACAGGTAGAGGAGTGTTAGCGTGATGTCATGTCTTACATATATCCTTCACTGCTGAAATACAGCTCGTACGTTACTGGCTGCCTGCGAGGCCTCACTTTTGTAACCCTCAACATCCAGCCTCCTCACCTTCTGTCCTGCTGTGCTCCCGTCAATTTGTGACTGTCACAGTGAATCCATTGAGAGAGAAGGCCTGTTAAGCCTTCTATGCAATGGAGAGAAAATGATACAAAATAGGTATCCCACTTAAAATCTGGTATAAAATCTCTGACAGCATCATCCTGCCCTTTGCACTGGAATGAAGTAATGGGCTAACTCAGTCAGCAAGACTATGTAAGATGCTTGTCCCTTTTCACTGAGACCCTGCTGCAAAATTTTGTAAAATTGTGCTAAATGTACAAAATAAAATACCCACCAATGCATGCAGATATAGGCCAGGTTCCACTGATAAGAAATACCCAGAAAAGAGTGCTAAAATTTTCAATGCATCTAAAATTAAGTCCCCATAACTCATTTAAGGCACTTCAAACCCAAGAGCTGAGCCGAAAAAAGAGCCCCCTCAATCAACTAACCAAGTTACTGCTAACACAGACCTGTGTCAGAACAGCACTGCTAACATGTCAATCGGCAATCAGCAACCACCAATCACTATAATTATTCATTAATTAATCTGCAACTGTGTAATCATTACATGTTCATTGGTTTAGATTTGCAGCTATTATTTCTTTAGATGTTTCTTTTTTCTTTCTTTTCGTATATCGCATGTATGTAAGTATTTGTATGTATGCATATTATATTCTTTCAGAATGTTTACACAACATACATCCTATCAATAAAGCAAATTTGAATTGAATATTGAGGCAGGTAGAGGAGTACAGATGGGACGAGCTAAGGAGGGGTCACCCTTCACTGGGCCTGGATTCCTGCAGACCTCTCCAGAATAGGGTGCAGAGGGGAGTAGGGGTGTGGTGGGTCCACCCCTAGCAGCTGGCGAGTGGCGGACTCCCAGTCCTGGCCGAACTCTAGTCTGCTGCAGACACAAGGGTACTGTCTGTCTGCCCGCGACACCCACTCCACTGCCCTCTTCACCGCCTCCCCGCGTGTAGACCTGTGGCCACAACACACACACACACACACACACACAAACACACGCCACACATGTCATCATCATTTGATCCACATAACGTGCAATTAAATTCATACATACAGTACCAGTCAAAAGTTTGGACACAGCTGATCAAGATAATGGGAAACATGCATTCAGAGACATTTTGGTCTAAAGGCTTATGCTTAGATGCTTGACATTTGTTTCTCAGAAAAATATAAATTGTGAAGTTGATGCCCATGAAGGAATTTCTTTCCAAAAGATATTTTAATTACAAAAATATTTTTGGGCTACTTTGAAGAATCTAAAATATAAGATAGTTTTGATTTGTTTATAACACTTTTTGGTGACTGCATAAATTCCACTTGTGTTGTTTCATAGTTTTGATGTCTTTACTATTATTCTAAAATGTGGAAAATACTAATTAAGAATAAAAATAAAGTGAGGAAAGTGTGTCCAAACTTTTGACTAGTACTGTATACATTAAGCCAGGATGGTACAACTCTTAATCACCTTAATAATCCTAAATAAATTCTATGATGCACCCTCCATATGTTGTGAATTATATAAAGTGTTATGGAGAGAGGTTTGGCATATCGATTATCACACAACTCTCTAAAATGAAGAAATGTGAGTGTTGAGAAAGCTACAATGTTAAATCAATCACAAGTTATGGAGGATTACATTATAAATTAGGACGGGCCATAGCAGTAAGAGCCCCCAAGGACAATGATCTTAGACAGGGCCGCAAGAAAAGACAATGAAACCTTTGATTCCCCTTCCAAAACCTGGTCTAGATTTTGGTATGAAGAAATCCTGTTCATTTAACCCAATCACATTCATTCAATTATAACTCCAATCAAATTCATTTAAATGGGGTTAAAACAGCACTGAACTTCTACGGCATTAGATACAATAACTGGGTTATAATGGAGTAAGATGGCAAGTTTGGTGACTGTTTTGGTTTTTCACTGCTCTCCTTAATTCTCTATGTAGTTCAAGTAAGATTGACATTACTGGGAACAACAAAATGATGGGGGAATGAGTGGAATATAAGGCCAGAGACCTATAAAACAATGTGAAGGAGGAGACCTACTTGAGTGCAGGTGCCTCCTGCAGGCGGAAGAGGGTCTTGAGCAGACTGCCTTCAGCCAGTCCCATAACCCGCATCAGCTGGAGGACCAGCAGCGTGGCCACCAGCCTCAGGATGTCCGCATGAGCTCTCACTCCTGCGGGACACACCCTGACCGTGAGTGAGCTGAAAACACTCCAGCATCCTCACATCAAACACACACCTACAGGAGCTAGACCTCTAGAACGTTAAGGTATCACTACGAATCAGATCTGAGAGAAGTAGACAGAGAGAGTGAGAGAGAGAGAGAGAGAGAGAGGGAGAGAGAGAGAGAGACAGAAAGAAAGCAAGGGAAATATTTGTTAAAAAGATCATTGCTGTCCTCCCCAATTTCAAAAGGCTTTACACAGAGTAAATGCCAGTCATGCTAGGAGAGGGGGCTACAGCCACATGGCCATATAGTGGGGACCCTGTGCTGCAAGAATTGTGACTTTTGTAAAAGAAATATTAGCTACATACTCTATATGTCTGTGTTTGTGTGTGTGTGTGTACAGTATGTCTGCTAAATTTAATATATCTGCATCCCTGTATACATGTTATATATTATTTACCATTGTTTAGATCATTGCTTTGGCAATCCTGTTTTCATCTGCCCGATAAAGCCCCACTGAATAGAACTGAAATGAACTGAGACACACAGATGGGGAGGAGACAGAGAGAGTTGCTCGTCAGCTGCTTACCCAGAGAGATGATGCCCTTTTCTTTCAGGAAGACATTGGCGAAGAACTCTATGTCCAGACCGAGAATGGAGCCCAGTCTCCCTGTGCATTCCCAATACCCATCCTGGGCAAAAATCCATAAAGACAATATTATTCTATATTATACTTCAGTAAAGACAGTTTTTATTCGCTCAGTAGCTGCTCTGATTAGAATCGGTGAATACAACATCATGACATTTCAGCACCTTTCCTGATTAAAATCAGTTTATATGCATGATTTATACACATGTGACCTAAAGAGCACTGAAGCAAATGATAAGATAAAAAACCCCTTTCACATGAAGGTGAACAGGGTGCGTTCTGACCTGGTGTTGAAGGTCAAACAGCTCTCCCCATGACAACCCACGTGACTTCTTCCTTTCTCTGAGGCTGAAATGAAGTCACCCGCAATACACAATGTTAAATTTGTATATTCCTATGAAGACACATGACCTATGGATGATCAGCGTACAAAACATACACCCTGCCACACAGGACAGTGACCATGTGATGGCTTTTTAAAAAACCGGATACAGACACATATCTTTTCTACCGATGAAAGGGTTAATTACCCGGTGAGCTGGTCCATTCCATGTCCTCTTCCTCTGTCTATTCTCATCTGTGCTTTCTCTCGCTTCTCGTTCTCAGATGATGAAGAAGAGTAGGAAAGTTCTGACCTGGTAAGGACATCAGGTAATGAGGGGGTAATGGCACTTCCCGCCGCAGCCTCAAATAGAGGCACTGAAGAGGTAACGGCATCACCAGCTTTAGCCCCAAACTGGAAGCCTGAGTGGGTAATGGGAGTACCACTTACAGATTGGAATTGGAAAGGGGTAACGGTATGTGGCACTGCAGCCCCAAAGAGGGGTTGTGAAGGGGCTAATGCATGTGTTATGAACTTTGTACGGAGATATGGAGCCGGCGGCGAAGCTCCAGGTGAGGATCCTAAACCGACTGCAGCCCCAAAGCCACCTGCCTGGGTGTCCTGTGAAAGTTTATGATTTGCTGCAGCGGTGCCGATTATGGGCAAGATTTTCCTGGGGGAGGGAGTAACGGCATCACCAGCTTTAGCCCCAAACTGGAACCCTGAATGGGTAATGGGAGTACCACTTACAGACCCAAACTGGAAAGGATTAATGGTATGTGGCACTGCAGCCCCAAAGAGGGGTTGTGAAGGGGCTAATGCATGTGTTATGAACTTTGTACGGAGATATGGAGCCGGCTGTGAAGCTCCAGGTGAGGATCCAAAACCGACTGCAGCCCCAAAGCCACCTGCCTGGGTGTCCTGTGTAAGTTTATCATCTGCTGCAGCGGTGCCGATTATGGGCAAGCTTTTCCTGGGTGAGGGAGCGTAACTACTGGTCCGGGAGCGCCCACTTCCAAACAAGGTGTTCTGATGTTGGAGACTAGGGAGTATTTGGAGACCGCTGGCAAGCACTGAGGGGGCGGCCATAGTGGCGGCGACTCTTGAGCTGGCTGGAGGAAGAGGGGTACCAATAGGATGAAATGGAGGTGGAGGAGGAGCCAGACCAGCAGCAGGATGAGATGGAGGTGGAGGGGGAGGTGGGACGGCAGCAGGATGAAATGGAGGTGGAGGGGGAGGTGGGACGGCAGCAGGATGAAATGGAGGTGGAGGAGGAGGCGGGACGGCAGCAGGATGAGATGGAGGTGGAGGAGGAGGTGGGACGGCAGCAGGATGAAATGGAGGTGGAGGAGGAGGCGGGGCGGCAGCAGGATGAAATGGAGGTGGAGGAGGAGGCGGGGCGGCAGCAGGATGAGATGGAGGTGGAGGAGGAGGTGGGACGGCAGCAGGATGAAATGGAGGTGGAGGAGGAGGCGGGACGGCAGCAGGATGAGATGGAGGTGGAGGAGGAGGTGGAGAGGCAGGAAATTGCTGCATCTTTTGCTCTTGATGTTGAGCCTGCATGAAGGTTAATTTCTGGAAGGGTGGAACAGGACTACAAGCTACAAAAGCTGCTTTTGCAGTCTGAGCTACAGAGGGAGAGCCCCAGCAAATAGCAGGAGGAGCAGCACTTCTGCGCACTGTAGGCCCCATCCGTTTAGTTTTCAACTGTGCTCTTTTCATCACAGGTTCATCTGCACTGCCTGCGTCTGCCTGCAGAAATTGCTCTGAGTCTAAACAGAGTGTTTCGAGAGAGTCCTGGGCCAGGGATCTCTGAAGTGCCTCCACAGAATCAACTGAGCTTGCTTTGTTCAGTTTTAAACTGCCGTCTGGGACACGGGGGGGCTCCGGCGGGGCTTCCATCTGGTCACCCTTTTCCCAGAGATTTTGCATTAAATCAGATTCCAGCTCTTCATAGATGTCATCATCGAAAGGTACACTGGAGCCCAAACAGGGGGCCTATAAGCAAAACACAAAAAAAACAAATTCATTTAATCTGTTTCACGCTAAAATATTCAAAAGTCAAAAAGTCATTTTTGTGTGAGAATAAATATCACTTGCAAAGCTTAGTAAGGTTTTGATATAACTGAGCATCTAAATGTAATTTTACAGGATGATTTGATGTGTTCCTGGTTCCAGAACCGATCAGTCAAGAAGGGGGCTTTCGAGACAGTCGTGCCGTTACAAATTCAAGCTCTGCACGGGACCGCACTTCCACCCTGCTCATTCCTGCTCACACGGTGTGTCATGCCGTGTGCTCCTGTTCCCGCCCACAGCTGACTCCACCCGTTCCACTCCCACCCGCAGCAAAAAAAAAAACATCCTACGCTTGCCCACAGCAAGATACCAATTCTGCCGTACTACTTACAACACGCCAATGTAATCTGGCGCACGCTGGTAGTCGGTTTTGATTTGACGCTCAGAAACAAGCCAGTGAATTAAGCTAAAATGTCAGTGTACCATGCTGGCAGTTTCCACACATGGCATTAAAACAACGGGAGATGAACGGGCATGCTGACGGTAACACAACACACAGTTTGTACTGAAGGCAGCACTGGACTGGACCACATATCGCACCTCCAAGTAAAGAGGAACATGCATACAAGTCTGTACTGGTGACCATATATTTTTGTTTGGGGTGTCTTGTTTCAATTGTGTTGCATTTTTAATTGAACCCCCAATACACCAGTTGTACGAAAGCTATGCTGTCGGTGTATCTGTACATCGGTATTACCTGTGCGCCACAGAGGAGTTCAGAATCAGAGTAATCACTCACTTTCTCTCCCAACCCGTAGAAAGAACAAAGTTCTTCCTCTGTGTCTTCATCTTCCTCCCAGCCGATATACGGCAAAAAATCCACCTCCTCCTCGGCTATCAGCTTGGGTATGTCTGTGAAACCAGCACTTGGCCCGTCCGCATCCTGTAGGATCGAGATAGACAGCAGATGCTTGGTGTCTGTTCCGCACATTCAGTTTCAGTTCAAATAATTCCCATCACTCCCTGTGATCATAAACATGTTCAGCACTCTGTGGCTATTTAATTGTAAAAATGCAATGCAATAAATTTGGTTTGTTTGGTTTACTGACAGATACTATCACTTAGAGCGGAAAACATGTAGCCACCACTACATGAAGAGATAAACAGCATCTACAGGTTTCTTTGGACACAGACAGCCTAAGATTTCTTCAGCTGTGAGGAGCTATATACTGAGAAGGGAAAGCCATGATTCCTCAGGCTCTTGACATCACCGGCATACCTACCCTTTCCTCTATGGCCACGAAGCTGGTGTACTGGGTCACGATGGAGTACTCTTTGCTCAGCTCAATGATGTAGGACTTCAGCTCCTCCTTTCTCCCCTGAGGACACCAACACAAGCAGCAGAATGGTGAGCGGTCTGACCCCACGCTGCAAAGGGAAAGTGCGACACCGGCAAGCGGAACAAACTTTTCCCGGCACCCACCTCGTGCTCGGCCTGGTCAGCGTGCAGGCTGCCGTCCTCGTAGTCCCGAATGACCGCCCTCGCTGTCAGCTTGTGAAGGAGCTGGGGAGCAGAGCACACAGAAACTCACGCAGAACGCTCCGTCACAGACCGCCATGTCGCAAGCAGCGAGGTCGAGCCGGACAATTTAAATGAATAATCCCGACCACCACCTGAGATAGCGAAACTGAGCGACCGAGCCAACGTCTTACCGTGCCTTTACTCTTCTGAAGCTCTGTGGTGGACACCATGGTTTCAATCTCCTGCTCGCTCAGCCTTCCACACAGGGTGGCCTGCAGGGACCACAGAGAAGGGTCACTCACAGAAGTCACTCACCTGCGGTCTTTATCCTGACGGCCTCCGAGCGGGCGGGCGGTTTACCTGAGTGCAGTGTGGCACAAAGCCGTACACGAGGGCGTGGCAGTCACTGAAGAGCGCGTGCAGCTGGGCGGGGGCTTGGACAGGCGGGGATGCGCCCAGGTTAAACTGCTGCCACTTCACCGACACCGAGCTGCAGCCTGGGGCGGACATACGCTTCACCTGGGACAAAACCTGGCAAAGCAGACAAGTCTGTTCACCTGTGATCCGGAGACTCATTTGTTGACCATTCTCGTACACAAATTCCAACTGTATGCATACACATTTTCACAAAAAAAGTGTGAGATTCTTCCTAGTAGCCTGGGTTTGTTCTTACTTTCACCCTGGTGCAATCACATCCCTGTCACATTCTGTATAGCTCCTAATGATCCATACTGCATCTGTGCTTTCATTTACAGTCAAACAAACTAGTCTCACCTTCCCCATCCAGGTGTGTTTCATCTTGGTGTCAAAGAATTCGTAAGCTCCGCCTCCAGCCTGGGCCAGAGCTCGTAACATGTGCCGATTGGCTGTTGGGCTGCACAAAGAACCGATGGGTGAAGCAAAGACAGAGATGAGAAAACACATACTAATGACAAAACAACTGTTTTTGGGTTAAAAAATCCATTTAATGCTGAGAGTGTTATATGCTTTGAAGCTAAATAAGTTTATTTGTGCCTTTGAAGTGAACCCATAAATTGATGCTAATCTACAAAAATCAACACGATCACATAAACATTCTTGCTAAAAAACATGATTTTTTCAATTCACAGTACCAGACCTTGATCCTTGTTAAAACATATATATTTGAACACACATAAAAACACACACTTAATCCAGATAAAGTAAAAACACTGACATTCAGAAGTCGAGAGTACACAGTGGTGGTGATTCCATTTGAACTGTTTGAAACTGAATGCAAGGAAAAGACTGGGATGTCAGACCCAGGTTTTCAGGCTGCGCCTCCTCACCTGATGCCACAGGTGAAGACGCGGCTGTGCTGGGCATTCTCCCGAATCAGCCGAAGGGTCAGGGCCTCGCTCTGAATGTGCCCGTCTGAAATCAGCAGCAAATTCCTGATGGTCCTTGAAGGAGGCAACAGGCTGAGGCTGTGCAGGGGCCTCCACAAATCGGTGCTGCCCCCCATTGGTGGGGAAGTCTTAAACATCAGGGAAGAACAGGGAAGTTAAGACCATAACTGCACTGTTGCACACACAATAGCAAGAGAAAGTAGTGAGCAGATTTTGACAGTCTGGCTCACTTTCTCTCAGATTTAACATCAAATTAATCCCCTGAAATGTACAGTACTAGGTTTGTACATTAAGTGAGACTTGTAAGATAAACTATTAAAATTTTTTCAGATAGCAACTGCTGATTGAAAATGGAAGCAATACAACCCTGGCTGGGGTCACAGCACCATACTAAAACACTGTACTAAAGGATAGAAACATGGGCAATGTTTCATGGACTGGGGTTGTGATATGCAGGCTACAGGTATGACTCTCAGGTAGACAGAAGTAACTCTTTCATGTTCAGTAAATTGACATATTTTAACAAGACAAGTATAAAATAGTAATGTAAGTTACTTATGCCATTTGGGACAAATATCCTTCTTGTTCCACATTTCACAAGGTTTACCTGGGCCTATCTGCCAAGTGTGTAACCCTGTTGCCCAATACTCACCATTGCAAAACTTGTGGCAGGTTGATGAGCCTTGCTAAAGGGCTGAGAGAACAGGAAAAGCTCTTTATAATCTGAAAAAAAAGAACACACATACTCTCAATCCAATGATGCTCCTTGAGTAAGAACTGTAATTACTTTTTCACCAACATTTTGTTTAGTTTGGACAGAACCACAACACCATGAAATGTCACATGGTTCAGATACACACATGCCTTTAGCAGAGTAAGTAAGTTTGAAATACTGTGCACTCTGCTTCAAAGAAATACTGATATAAGAATTAACTTTACATAATCTTAAAAAAAAACAAAAGACAGAGGAGAATCAGAATCAATCCTAAATTAACAGTTTAAAAACTCTACTTGTAAGAACTAAGTTATCCACTTAGAAGAATCAATTTGGGCATAAAACATGTAACACACGCCTTACTTCTTGGAGAGAGTTGAAATGGAAAGAATCACCACAGAAACTGAGTAGAGCTGTGAGTACCCGTGCCAAAGGAGATGATGTTCACCCTGACTTTAGGGTCCAGGGTTTTCAGCACATGCAGGGCGATCCGGCGTGCATCCTGCATGGGGATGCCCCTCATGGACTCCGAGGTGTCCAGTAGGATGACCACCTCCTCGCCCCCGTCCTTGTCCCCGTCCCCGTCCCCAGACCCAGCTGCGCAGTTGGCGTCGAAATGCGGGTAGAACACCAGCATGCAGGCCTACACACGGACAGCAGGGACACACGAGGCTCTCTACTTTCCTGTCCTTAGCACAGTCTATTCACTGTTAACACTGCAGCCTGAGGCAACATTTACAGCACCAGTCAGAAGTCTGGAGACAGTTTTCTTTCTTTATTTTTACTATTTTCCACATTTTAGAACAATAGTAAAGATATCAAAACTATGAATTAAAACAAAAGGAGTTATGCAGTGACCAAAAAGTGTTATAAATCAAGTCAAAACTATCTTGTATTTTAGATTCTTCAAAACAGGCAAAAATTGTTTCTAATTAAAAATATTTTTTGAAAGAAATTCATACACAGACAAATATAAATAGTGAAGATGATAACTAAGAAACAAGTTTCAAGCATTTAAGCATATGGCAAAATGTCTTTGAATGTACAGTATGTTTCCCATTATATTAATCAGGTGTGTCCAAAGTTTTGACTGGTACTGCAAGGAGAACTTTGGGCGAACTGGACCTGCAAGATTTGTTACTAGTTTGTTACTAATGTATGCTTATACATTCCTGATGAAAAGCTGTTATTGAGTTACAGACAGACAGGTGAGATGACAAAGTGAGAGTAAGACAAATAGAGAAAAAAAAAGGGTAAGAGAAAGATTCACCTGACTGTCTTTGTCAGGGTGGTTCTCCACCCACATCCTGGGCAGGTGGACCTGGGACAGGGTGAAGGACAGCTGGAACCCGTCAGGCCCGAGGGTCTGCCCTGGCAGCGTGCTGACCACTGCTTTACACTCCGTTTTCTGCCAGCATCGAACAAACACGCACCACAAACGCACACATACGCACACATTAGCATCTCTGTCCATTAATGACTGGGCTGAGTCTACTGCTGTTACTGCATCCAATATTCTGTTGTTCTGCATCCTACTATATCTGTACAGTACTGTATCTAACTATATGACCCGACATTACACTTTGTCTGGATTGTACTGTATTTTAATATTTGACCCTACATCTTACAGTAACTAGACTGTTCTGTATCTGAATATATGACCCTACATCTTACCTTCTCTGGATTGTACTGTATTTTACTATATGACCCTACATCTTACCTTCTCTGGATTGTACTGTATTTTACTATATGACCCTCCATCTTGATGACTCCACAGTGGCTGTCCTGGACTCTGCTCTTGAGGTCTTTGTCCCTCTCCTTGCTACTTTCAGAGGCTTTTTTCTCAGTCTCTGATACATGTCTTTGATCTGTCGCATCAGCACTGCAACACCAAATTCCTCCTCACCCGTTTTTGTTTCATGTGTGATCTCTCTCCCTGTCAGCATAGGGTGTTAATGAGAGAACAGTGCCTCTCATGCTCATTGTGTGCATTGGTTTTCACACAGTGAAATTTGCAAAAAAAAAAAAAAAAGAAGTGGAAAAAAATCAAGACTGATTTTCACCTTGATTTTCACTTGGTGGGTCACACAGTGCAGGTTTAAGATCTCATATGGCATCTCAATGGACATATCCAGGGTGAAGACCCTGAGGGCGAAAGACGACATTTCAAACAGCTCCATTTCAGTGATAGCACTGTCAGTCAACTGCTGGCCTCCAGGTCATGAGAGTAGGGGACAGTACCAGCAGACACAGGGTGAGCTCTGTGAGCTCATGCATTTATGCACTTCTCATTATAACCCGGCTTATTAAACCCTTTCTTACGTATTTATTTTATCATATTTTTCCAAAGTGCAGCCAATATAAGGCAACCATGCTGAACAGAAAGCTGAGAAGACAGGAGGGAAAAAAAGGGATTAACAAAACCAGAAAGAATGTGTGAAAGGGGCCTATGTCAGTCAGAGTGGAGAGAGGATGGATCGTCAGAGTGAAGACTAATATGTGAGGGGTTTTCTGTTGTTACAAACACGTATTTATTGAATGAATAACGGTGTTTTCAGTGAGATGTGAGAAAAGCTCTAAGAGCTACAGAGCGGAAAAACTCACCCTTCTTCCTGTAGCTCATTCACACACACCTTCTCCACTGACACCTGACACACAGAAAACACCAACAACCCCCAACAATTACTCACACCATTATTCCATATGACCAAAATCCATAATGATGCTACATCCTTGTATCTGTAGTCAACCATACTTTATTACTTTTATTTTCGTAAGTGCCAAATTTCATTCGTTTTGTGAATACATCTTGAATATACATTGGAATAAATAGAAGTATCAAAAAGATAGTGGAAACAATGGCTTCAAAGGTACACCACAGCTTTAACGTGAAATGAGTGACAGAGTGTGCTGGAGGAAACATCTTCTTCTACCTGAGTCCGCTGGTTCAGCGCTTTGCTCTGTTGCCACGGTGCCACGCTGCCGGGCAGGGAGAAGAGAAGGGACCCTGCCTTGACCACGAGCTCGGTGACATAGGTGACTTTGATCAGGACCGTGGCCCCTGCGGGCAGGTTCCCCACACTGATGGTGAACACGTCCTATTTAAAGAGGAAACCAGGCGAAATAAATTGTCATTCGGCCCTCCATTTTGGCCCTCCATAAGAATGTCATGCCCTAACATCAGTGCATGCATGCATGTATGTATATATACAAATACAGACACAACAGAGTCGGAAGGAAAGTTTGAACTCAAGATGCACTGTAGCAACAAGCTGCCTTGACAAAAATTTTCCTCTCCAAATGTATTGTAACAGCACTAAATGCATGATTCTGGCCAATCAACCTTTTGAGCAATGCCTCCATTTGGCAGTATAATTTCTTCTTAATCTATGAATTATGCATTCTACTGAATTCTGGGCAGGTTTTTTTCCCATGAGCATTTAGTGTTCTGCTCAAGGACACAACAGCAATACTTCTTTGGTGTTTGGGCTACCAGCCCTACAGATGAATGAACTGTATGTATGATGAACAAACAGATAAACAGAAAGATTCATCAATGAACAGAGAGAGAGAGAGAGAGAGAGACACAACAGAAAAACTTACAGGTGCATCCTGATCCATTAGATAAGCGCCATGGCCCTTTTCTATGGCCTGCCTGTACTCTTTCCTGGCCTGTTCTTTCTCTTTCACCTGTGAGACAGTCAGAGTATACATGACCCACATAGACTAAGACACAACCACATACACCCACATGAACTCAAAATCACTCCACACATATCCCCCTTTAATTGACACTCACACCACACACACCCACACTCACTGGAACTCACACCGCATACACGTACCCTAACTGACACCGACACCACATACACCTACATTAACTGACTCTCACACCACAGACACCTGTACTGACAGTATGAGGTCCAGCCAAAGTCATTTAGGATACAGCTGTTTAATTCAAGTTCTTGTGGGGCAGACTACTGGCTTTCACACAACACACACCACCATTGCATTACAAAATGAATGTGTCATTTGTTTGATTTAACAACCTACAGTAAAGCTGATGATCTATTAAAAACTCCCTCCCCTAACCCTCTAAGCTAAACCCAGTTGGACACTGCTGATGTATGCTGAGCAGTGAGTAATGGTGAACTGCTGTACCTGTCCCACTATATGCTTCCCGTTGATGAACGCTTCAAATCCACACACAGCTGCAGATTCATCCAGAGGAAAGACATACTTGGCCTCGATTGGGACCTTACTCAGGTTGGTGTAAGTCTGAAAAATTATGACCTGTGAAGAAGACAGCAGAATTAGGCAAGGTAATGCATTGCTGGAGGTGCTGTCTGGTCACCTGTAGCTGCAGCCTACTACAACCACAGTCTATTTAGGTCAACCAGGTCCTATTCAGTTGTCCTGTATTATGTATAAAAACATGCTTTAGTGATAATGACAATCTCTTTGCGCATGTCTTCAAAATAACGCCATGCTGTAAATATGATAAAAGTATTAAATAAACCACGGCACTGTGTAGCATTATCCACAACAGATGTCTCAACAGACTGGACAGAGTAAACCCAGTGGCACACAATCTTAAAGGTCTTGTACGTCACATGTGTCACCACATGATGTCACCGGTCAGTGCAGTACCTGCGTCAGCAAGTCCATGAGCTTGCACTTCACACTGACAGCCTGCAGGGGCAGCGGCTGGCCGGTGCTGTCCAGCAACCCCGCAGTCACGTCTTCCAGGGGGTTCTTGTACCCTCCGGCACCGACCTCCTCCTCCTCTGACACTGCAGGGGATAAAACTCAGATCTGCACATGCCACAGCGACTGCACAGCTAAACTACTCATTCAGACACAAGCATCAAATATCCACACGACACAACGCAGACGAAACACTCCTCTGAAATGCCCATTTTTAGCCTTAATAAAATCTGAACTTCTTTGCTTTTTTTTGGGAACAGAAGCCCGACAAAAGTGGCAGTAGCCAGTTTGTGGAAAAATGCCGAGACAGTTTGGATCTGGATCTGCTTCCTCCGAGATCTCAGGCATGCTACTGGAAAAGCTGAGCTCTCAAAAGTCTTTTACTGCAGAAATTAGGTGACATTGTATGCTGGTCTCTTATTCAGGACCGTTCGGGACTCACATAGGTCCGCGGTTGAAGCTGGCTGGGCCGTGTCTGAGGAGACGTCGACGGTTGGCTGGAACGCTGTCACTGGGTCGTCCCGTGCTCTGAACTGTACCACATACTTCACCTGCACCTGGTCTGTGCTGTACACCACATACTCATCGTCCTTGAAGACACGCACACAGACCGAATAGCGGATTGGTCAGACTTAGCAGAGACAACCTTGTACAGGCATGACTAAGAGCGCGCAGGTTATACAAATCCCTCTAAGTACCTCGAAATCAGAGGGCACTGTGGGGGACTGACGGACCCCGTGCACGCTGTGGTACCCCTCGGGGGCACAGCTCAGGCTCGTGTCCCTCTTCTGGAGGTCCTTGCACTGCCCCAGGGCCACATCACACACCAGCAGCAGGCGAGAGCCGTCTGTCGCACCAGGCTTAGAGTACTTCATGCTGGTACTGTGACACAGAGGGGAGGGAAGGGACGCATCAGTGAGGGAACTAGCGCTACTTACATGGCACACACATGCTGCATGTAGCTGTACTGGTACGTAGCGCGTAGTGGTAATGCTTGACACATCAAAAACAGTCTCCTACATGTTATTAACTAGCATGAATAACATGTAGAATACTACATGTTAGCAGCAGCAGTGTAGTATAGTGGTAAGGAGCAGGACTAGTAACCGAAAGGTTGCTAGTTCGATTCCTCGCTGGGGTACTGCTGTTGTACCCTTGGGGAGAAAGGTACTTAACCTAGAATTGCCTCAGTGAATATCCAACTTTATAAATGGGTAACTTGTAAAAATGATAACCTATGTAAGTCACTCTGGATATTAACGTAACATGAGTCCTAATATTATTTCTTCTTGGAGCCAGTTGGATCTGAGAATAACTGGTAGCAGTGTACCAATGCATCAGCACAGTAGATTGTCTGTACTGTATAACTTTGGCAGTGGTGTTAATATGGACAGTAGGACTAATCAAACGTGACATCGAAGTAGACATATCTCTCAATATTGTGTAAACGTAACTCTGCAATAGATATGGCCATAATTAGTGCATTAATGTGTCTGTGCAGTAGATAAATGAGTGCCTGTCTTGTCCACTGACCTCAGCGAGTCACTGAAGTAGATGCCGCCACCCAGGTTCCCGATGTCTGTCCGCTCTATCCCATGATGCTCCACTCCTACTCTGGGCAGCAGCAGCCCTCTGAGAGAGGAAGGAATACGGTCACTGACAGGCGTGTGTGATTCACAGGGGACACAGGGAATTTAGGAGCAGGCACTCACCGGGACAGGATGCCCACGAAGCTGCTGGGAGCAGTGGAGTGCAGGAGGGGTCGTACGTTCCCTTGCTCTCCCCGAAACACCTGCAGCTCCTCAGTCCTGCTCACTCGGAACACCTGCAGAATCTGTACTGGTCTGAAAGGGAAGTCATAGAGAATAATAGAGAATCATAGAGTCAGACCCACGCACAAACAAAAGCACAATCACCAACACTGAAACACAAGCAGTCTAAAAAAGTCTGTTGTGACATAACGTGACGTGCTAGTACGGTACCTGCCATGAAGTAGGCTCCTGACGTTGCGATAGTCCGGGCTGTCTGGGGAAAGGTGCTCAATGCTGCACCTTAGCGCGTGGTATTTTCCCAGACATGAAGGCGTGGAGCTCCACATTGTAGCCTCACTCACCTTCAGCATGTCTCTGATTAACTGAGAAAAGGCAGACAGTATCTCCGTCACACATTGGGCCAGAGAAAGGATTTGAAAAGAATAAATTGCTCACATTTCCCAGGGAGGCTTATTTTCACATAAGGGCAAGACTTTCAACTAATCTGGATCGTCATCAAATGCTGAACTTATTTATTGCTAAACAAACCACCTTTAAAGCATATATAGTCTGTGCAGCTTCATCACCATTATTACCAAAACGGATCTGAAGTCTCAATTAACAGAGTTCGGCACTATAAGCATAGACTGCTAACAGCAGAAGGCCTTGCTGTGGTACCTGGCAGAGGTCCAGCTTCTGAGATATGATCCTGGTGGTGGGAGTGGATTCCAGCTTGTGGGGCAGGAGGGAGTAGAACTCTCCCATAAGTCTCTGCAGCTCCTCCTGCTTCGCCCCCTCCTTCAGCCCCTTCTGTACCTGCAGCAGCAGCCCCTCTGCTCGGCACACCTGAAACAGCACCCACCATACAGTTCACAGGCATGTACGTGCACACACATGCATGCACACACATACACATGCATGCACACACACATTCACGCACACATATACATGCATGCACACACACATTCACGCACACACACACATGCATGCAAACGTATACACGCACGCATGCATGCACACGCAAACAGAAACACACGCATACACACACACACACGCACAGACACACAAACACATATACACACACACACATGCATGCACATGTATACACGCACGCATACACGCGAACACAAACACAAACACAAACACACACATACACACACATACACACGCATACACACACACACACACACACACACACACAAAACAGTTCCTTCACCACACCACAGGCATTTCAGCGTTGCACACTGGTGGACACCAAATGCTGTACTCCGGCTTTGTAGCACAGAGACAGTGAATAGTATGCATGCTTACATCATTGAGACTAATGCCGGTGATGGGAATGTTGAGAATGTTGCCCAGGCAACCAAGGGCTTCTGTCCAGAGTAGCTCTACGAACACACCCACTTCCTGGGAGATGGCACTGCTGTTCAGCTTCTCCTCCAGCAGTAACTGTCAATCACACAGAACAGAAGCTGCCATCACTCACCGTGAACTACCCAACATATGCTCTGTGCAAAGAGCCCCCAACTGTCACTCATGGCTACCTGATCCATGCAACTTTCCACTGCACCACACTAACAGAGTTTCAGTCCTCTGTGCTAAGGTGACCCTGATCACCCGCATAGGAGACTGATCAATCTCCTATTAAAAAGGTTTACAAAGGGAGAAGAAATTGATGCAAGCTACATCTTAATTACTGCAAAATGCACTATAGCATGGACTGAGCACAATATTAGATCTTGTGTTAATCCCTGTGGACAGAAGCAAATGGCAGGTCAGCGTGTGCTCAGCATGCCAAATGGTAAGAGCTGTCCAGGTCGGGCACGTGTGAATTCTGACCTGACGCAGCTTACTGGAGCCCACGTCCGGGGGCTGTGAAGGCAGTGTGGTGCTCTCCTTCACGTTCATGACGTTGAGTTCCTTCCTCAGAGTCTCATACACCTCGAGGGCTTCCTCTGACGTGGAGCAGTACACAAGCTTGTCACGGGTCACTGAAACCTGGCGGAGGGCATACAGTATGACCACAATCATAATCATCATCATCATCATCATCATTCCAACCATTCCATAAACTTTTTTTGTTGAAATTTTCAACAAGGATTGTGATGGATGATGAAAACAATCGTATACACACAAACATGAAATTTCCTGTGCTAAAAGTTTATCAGCCTTTTCACTAAGTTCATAAGCATAACAATGTGATCTTGTAATGAGTGGGACTGAATGTCTTTCAGTTTGATGAGTTGCATGCAAATCAGCTCAATTAAAGACAGGGATATTTGGAATTTGTCTGATCTAAAATGAGACGAGTTAACTCACTGTCTCTGCTTGGAACATTTTTGTTAATGCTACAGAAGGATGCTAAAACTAGCTATTAGATCTCAATGTCTTTCACTTGTTGCACCAGACAGTTCGGTCCCACTAAAGAGAGTGCTTAGGTGTGAACTGTGACCTGCCACTATAGGCCTCACCCTACAGCCGTGACCCTTGCTCCAGTATCGCACCACACGGTACTGCTGCCCTGCTTGACTCTGGCAGCTCTGCAGCTCCAGTACTGTCCAGCCTTCTCCAGGTTTCATCTAGAATGCAAAGGTTTCACAGCCACTGTAGGGTCGAGTACAACATGCATCTGCATACACTCTCTCTCTCTATGGCTCTCTGTCTCCCTTGCATACACACACCCACCCACAAGACTCATACACATGCGGTATAACCCTGTGCTCACTAGACAGGTGGCGAAAGTCATTTAGGTGAACGGACAGGCTCTTACCCTCCGCAAAATTGAATATTTGGCAACTTTAAAATTAGAGGGGAACTTTGGCAGATCGTTGTCGTATTCACTGTAAACTCTGTAGGCAGAGATAAGAATGGACAAAAGAACAGAGGGATGAAAAATACCGAACAATAAAGGGAGGAGTTACATGACTACAATAAGAGTATCTGCTGCACCTAAGGCAGATATTAGTTTTGCAGCAGTGTCAAAATATGGTGAGAATCATATCAGAGTACAATACGACATAGTCTTGCTCTATAGAATGTACATTTACCATATAATGCACATACTTATATTTACTGATAAAATGGAAAATATTCGATATATACCCCAAAGTAAACAGTTTCGTAGATCATCAAAAGGTATAATTAGCAATATCTGTGTAAAATGGGATTGGTACAGTCATTGCTTCTGCTGTCTCCATGCCTGGTGACACATGTACCCACCTGTGGTGGCCCAGATAGCTTCCACTCTTTGTCTCCGTCTCTTTCTCCACCTTCTCTGTGCGAGGAGCAAGTGCCAGGGGTGTATACTTAACTCTAGGCTTCTCTTCCACAGGCAGCTGGGCAGTCACCTTAAACACTTAACACACCCACACAACCACACAACTCCATGTACACGTTTTCTTCTGCTTGTATCTCGTAACGACTAAAGGAATGGAGGAAACGTCACTGTATGCCTTTGCATGCTCAAAGTGCCACGGCACTGCTCCCACAGCTGTCTGAATAGGACCATTGTTAGACATATGCACTTCAAACTTATGTGAGTGAGACAATGCCGTGCAGCAACAGGAGTGAGTTCAGCAGGCCAACACCGAAAAATCTTCAGGAGCTGTGCCAAGGGGAAGCAAAGAAGTAAACTCTACAGCTGATCACATACCAGCCACGAACTTCAACCCCTCATAAGCAATTCTGACATTATTACAGTCTGCCCTAGTTTCCAGGTAGGAGGGACTGTGGTAGTGCTGCGGCCTACCTGTTTGTGAGAAGGGAGGGGGGTTGGTGGTGGGAGGAAGGGGAAGTGGGCTGCACTCCTCTGTAGATAGTAGAGTCCCTTTCTCCACACAGCGGAACACATACTCCACCCCCACCACCGGGATCTGGAACTTCTTGATACTGTGCTGGCGGTTGGAGCTCACATTGTCCAGGCTGTTTGTGACGACATGAGTGCACTGAGAGGCAGACAGGCGGACGGACGGACAGGCGGGGAGGGAGAAGAGCAGCAGAAGAGACAAACAGAGACAGACAGACACATGATGCTTGGAGTTGCCCAGTGCAAAAAGGCTACTTTCAGCTTGACAGATACTACATTAATTATGTTCATGAATCATGAAAAATGTATTTCATGTCAAGTATGTTTATTTCTGACTGATAAATTCAGCAAATTTGAAAAAGAATGTTAGTTATCTGCGTGGGACACTGAAATAGGACAGCACAGATATGAAACAGTGTAAAGCATACCTGGTTGTTGACCACAAAAGAAATTGTCCCTCCATTGTCTGTTATTGCCAGCTTTAACTTCTTCTTTTCTTTAAAAGGTAAATCCTTCACTTCCAGAACCACGAGGCAGTCGTCAAAGACAGCCATACTCCTGTTCAGTCACACACACACACACACACACACACACGTACGCACGTTAAGATACATCACAGTTACAGCCACCCTTTAAAACTTGTTGACAGTGTGGTGTCTGAAGAATGCGGCATTTTCACTTATGTAATTTAGCTAGCCGTCCATTATCTCACACTATTATAATGAGGTCACGCAGCCTACCTGCTTCGGGTTTTGGCAGCAAGCGTCACGTTAAATGTTTAATCATCCAAAACCAGGACATCAGGAAACCTAGATCTAGATGGCTACGTCGTATCTTTTTTTTAATCAGATATCAGGTAGCGACATATAATACAAAATTATTGTTAAGTGTTTCCCACTTGGCTAAATTGCTACAAGGTATACATGATGACGTCATCTTGGTAACGTCAGCTAGACTAAATAGCAAACGCATACAAAGCTTTTTGATCTAACGTTAAAGTGTCGCGCCGTGTTCTTTGCAAATCATTCACCACACATCGTATTCGGACTAACCCGTACTGACCTCACAGGTTTTTGCAGCTTCGCAGATTACAAAAGTGACTTCCTTGAGAAAGCAGGTACCGTCATTTACGTCCGTCAGTTTAAGGCAACCGTATGCGCATATATATCCGGTAATCTTAAATCTAAATGGACACACAAGTGATTTTATCTATGCTTCCTGACAGCCCGTCCAGTGTGTCTAAAAATGTATGGTTATGCACAGCGCCTGTTCTAAGAAACACTTGTTAAAGTAGCCGGATTGCTAACTTATGTAGACCTGCACAGCGTCACTCTTACCGTAAACAGTTACAGATGCAATACTGGAAAACGCAAATCCACAGATATTCGTAGATTTCTTCTTCGAATAAACTTCCTGGTTGTGTAGCGCAGAATAACGTCACGCTTGAACTGCAACATGACAAAGTAGAGCATTTTACCATCATCTAGTGGATATTATGTGTAACGCAGCATCTTACCTTGCCCGTGATTAAAAAATAAAATTTAGCCGGCGTGTTGTGCACCTCCAAAAGTATCTATGGTATGAAATAATGAAAAAAAAAACACTCAGATTAAATGAGCTAGATGGAGATGGTATCATATACGATACTGTCTCCACCTTGCTTTTCAAACGCATGGTAATATAGCAGGGTACACAAAAGGCATTAATTCATGGCACACTGCTTAGTATCATTCAATAAATATTGAATATTCAGCTTTGATTTATGTCAGCGTTGTTTTTTGACTACAAAACATCGAGGCAACGTTCATTTGTGGTTGGGTTTGTCAATGTCAGGATAGTTTGAAAACAATATCAAATCAATCAATCAATCCATCCATCACTCCATCCATCCACCCATCCATCAATCAATCGATTTAAAAACAAAACTAAAATAAATAAACCCTAGAATATTCAAAGCCATTTAGGAGGCAAAACAGCTGACATTTGGTTGATTTAATAAGTACTCAATGCAGTTGAAAACACAAAACTAGATCAGCAGCAGCTTTTACATTTTATCAGTGTAGTCAAAATGTTTGGATGGGTTTGGTTTGTCTATATTTTGCATCTGTTTTTAATGCCTTGTGTGATTTTGTATTGTACTGTGAATTTATTATACTCCTGAAAGTAAACACTGTTTTGCTTTATAAGATTCACTCCAGATTACCTTCAAACGTGTAACTGATAAAATGTAAAAACTGTGTGTAAAATGACTGTGTGAATCACTCCAGGTCCAACACCTCAGCCTACAACTGCTGGTAGAGCTATAAGTGGGTGCTGGAACAGGAGGCTTCCTGGCCTCCTGAAGAAGCTCATCTGCTGCTTCAAAGCCAGAGGCAGTGCAAGATAAAGAAGGGAAGAAGGGTGGGATTTGCCTTTTATTCTCATAGCACACACAATGGACATCAGTATGTGATACTGACCGTGTGGTGTTAGACTCATGTCATGAGGGCTGTGAGTCTAAATGAAAGGACAGACACCTTCAGCTGTATCTCAGTGGTGTAAAAAAAAATACTTTAATGACAAGGTCTTGTACTTATTCATACTTACAGTGTTCTCGTGTATTAGAGGTACAGTGAAGACTGTAAATTGCCCTGGACAGGGCTGTCGGCTGAGATAAATCATAAAATGTAAATAAGACCAGATGAAACACAATAACCAGTCCCTGGGGTTTATTTCCATGGGCCACGTCGTGTGATGGGTAGAATCTAAGCTGTGACATCTCACAGCCCAAGGTGGTCTGTTGAGCGTTCACCCTAGCGCGCAGAGACAATCCCCTTGATGAGGTGAAAGCACTGTACACTACTACGCTGTGATCGGAGAAGAGACACTGAGGGATTTTGCAAAGGGAACTGGCAACTGCACAAGTGAGGTGTGAGACAGTGCCAGGCTGGCTAGGCCTGTTAACAATGCCCAGGGCCCTTTATGTCCCACAGAGTTCACCTCAACCATATTACCGCAGGCCGGATGAAATAATCACATTCTGGACCCCGACTCCCCATAATACATTCACAGCCTGAGGCCACTAGAGACTCTGCTCATTGTAAACTCCATGGGCTATCGATAAAACATTACCAGGTGATAATGGATGTATTGGTTACATATATATGGTGTAATATGTGGTTAATGTGAGAGTCGGTTTAGCTTGACATCCAACATATCTACTGGTAACCTATATGTAAGTCATGGATAAGGACATCTGCTACATAAGTACATACTGAGAAAATGATAAAAGAAAAAAAAAACCTGCTTTACAAGATGTTAATTTTCATAGCAATGGGATATTAGTGCTGACAGTGTATTTATCGTAACCAAAAACCTCACCAATTCATGCTTCTTAAATGAATAAAATGAATAAATGTAAATGTAAATGTATCTTCAAATGCAACAATCACAAAACTGGCAAAAATAAAATAATGCCGGTAATATGATCTGTACCTGTTCACCCGTACAGGGTCAAAGTACCAATTTAGATTTTATTTTTATTAAAAATAAAAAAGGAATTTATTTTTTTGTTGATGTTGAAAAGAAAGAGAGAACATCTCACTAGCCTTTTAAAGCTGAGCGGAGGCAATTCATTCATATAAATCATATTCTGTCAGTCTTGAATCTCTGTCTGAGCCCAGTCATAAATAGCCACCAGGTGGCGCTAAAATGACAAGTAATCACAAATACGTGGTTCCTGTGGTTACCTGTGCTGTAGGCTTGCTATTTCCGCATTCATATCATGTAAATGGTTTATTTTGAAGTATTGTCACATACTTGTCTGCTGGCTGCATGCAGGGCTTTTGACCTTCTGTTGTGGTCAGACTGCCAAAACACAGCTCGTGATGGCTAATCATTGTGCCTCTTACAAGGGGGTTTTAGGGATACCATTGCACAGAACAAGCAATGAACACAAGTTTAGACAGCTGAACCACTGCCAAAAGGCACTGTGCAGAATTTTCATTATATCTTGGCAATTACCATTATTAATCATGGACAGCATTAATACAAATCATCTGCCACATAGGATCTTATTTTATCTTATTTGACTGAATACAGCAGCCAGTCCACTCAAATTCTTTAATTCGGTGATATTGTTTTAGCAACCTTTCTGTCTGGGAGAGAAATGAATGAATAGTAAACCACTGTGTTATTGAAGCATGTCGCACGTGTGAAGTGTGAAGTGTTCATACACAGAGATCTGCATATCCTTCAGATGCATGCGTTTTCGCACTTGTATAATCTGAGATGTGGTGAAAAAAAACAACCCACAGACAGTTTGTGTTGCACTGATCAAAATTTGATTTAATGCATGCCGTCAGTCCATAATCAGATAGCCCTGAGTCTCCCACGGTCCTGCTTCTGAGGGGAGATGGTGTTCGCGTATAGAGTGGAAGGGGGTTATTAGGGCTGTGTGAGCAGCTGTGGCTGTATTGTGCTTTAGCGGTTGCCTGAAGTCAGAGCGCAGTGCGGTAACGCCGCGGCGGAGCGATCGGGAGCGACGTGCTATCGCGCAGAGAGGTGAGTTGGGGCAGAGCTTACGGAGCGATAGGGGATGTCTGAGGTCAGAGTGAGGAAGGCTGCCCTTCAGCTTGACTCGGTATCCATACAAAAGCCAGACCAAAACAAAGGTGAGATTTTAACATGTCGGACAGGACGTTGCCCTGAGAGGTGTTTGAGGTATACGTATTTTAACAATGTATTTTCACCCTTCGATTTAAGTGTCAAATAAATTTGCCTAGTTGTATGGCGGTGTCCAGTAAATTCACTCCAATGAATGTATTTCCATATCCAAAAAAAAACATGTTTTCTAAAGTACGGTGTGAGGGAAAGAAAAAGTCAGCGAGGCTGTAATCATATAAACATGTTTAACATATTTTTATTTTGACATGTATGACGTTATGTTTTTTAAGGTTTTAAGTATGGAAATGATGGTAATACAGTGCAATAGACCCACACGCACATGCTGTCTTTACATGACTTGATATGACTCCTTGGTACACCACCTCAAGGTTAAAGCCAACCAACTGTTAATAAAAATCTTCACTTCTAGAACAGATTTCCAGAGTGTTCTCATGCATAGAATCATGCTAATGCCACACATGAATTTGACTTTGCCTGCTAGGGCCTGTTGCTTAAGAGTGTATTTTCATATTCTTCTGAAAGGAGTGTGTTTTTTGATACGAAAGTCTGTAAACACATTCAAAACATGCAACATATTTTCTTATCATCCCTTCTGTGTGTTGTATAAAAATGATATAGTGATCATCAGAGGAAAGCCACAGTATGTTATGTATGCAGATAAAATCTATAAAGGAGAAAATGAATTAAAAAATCCGGTAGTGGGTGTGGGCACATTATTTCAGAGCAATATATCCCATGGCACGCTGACCATTTGTACCTAAATATCCTCCCTGATAAAGACATGTGTGACATTGAGGTCATAGACAGTTTATTCACTGCTGGCAGAACAAAAGCAGGTCTGTGTTACGGGGGGGAAGGGGAGGAAGCAAGCATTTTTCGAGACACTGTTGTTAGTGGATGGGACATCTATACCTGAGGTGAGCTGCAAGGATGCATAGCTAGGAATCTGATTCTTTTTTCGTGTCATGTCTCGATTGTTCGGGTGTAGCGTTAAAGTGATCTCGCTTACATTTACTTTAGAGTTCCGGTGCTTCTGCCCTCTATACTGGTCAGGGGCACGTGGAGCTGGTTATGCAACACCTAGCCTCATGCTCACGCCAAGGTCTCCTGACCGCGTCGTCGGCTCCTTGTTAAATAATCGTATAGTGTGTGATGTTTTCAGGGACATGCTTGACAGCCCCAGAGTTTTTTTATACATTTGAACCTGTCAGATTGACTTGTCCTCTCTGTGCACCTGTGGTTATCTAACCACCTCCTTTCAAGTTTACAGGCTCTGAAGCCCCGGCTCTGAATGTGTACGGGTGAGAACATCTCATTAAACCTGCAGTAATGTGGACCGACTGACGTGAGGAGCGGCGACAGTAGGAGTGGCCTTGGTCAGACCAGGGTCATCCGCTGAATGGCTCTTGTGTTTTTTTTTTTTTATCTAAGCTGTGTTGCATTCATTGGACCGTCCACTTTCTATTTTCGCCTCCTCTGCTTTCGCTGTTTTTGATCTCCCTTATATGTGAGGGAAAAAAAAGAAACACCAAGCAGTGAGAGCCACTCAGCCTGCCGTTCAGTACGCGGTGCTGCATGTGTCTCTGATATTATGATGTAAGTGTCATGTCTCTCACTCCATTCATAATTCTTTATTACTCCAACACGACAGCCATGTGGGAAAGGCTGGAAATTAGTATGACCAGGCCATTAGTATGATAATAATATTTTGTGGATAAATGGATGATTTCTTTCCTGGTGTCCTTCTGTCTCGGCAGAAGGTCTTCGAGCCTGAGTTTTAAAGCTGGTGATCAGTGCCATACACCCAATTGCAATGACAGTGGGAACACAGTGAAAGCTACTGACTGGGATGAGAAACCAACTCTGGACTCTCTCCACAGTGGCTTACCGCCACAGTTAGGTGCTTCCAGCTGAAGAATACTTTCCTTCACCACTTTGAGTTCCCTACTTTCTTCTTCAGAACTCACCTCTGAAACTAAAACTCCACTGCAAGCCTCAGCTAGAAAGAGGCATCTATATGTTTTGACTCTTTGACCAGAATCAGGTTCCAGTGATCTGCAAGCCATAATGACATATTGTATGATTACATATCACTCCCAATAAATGTATACTACTGGCATGGGCTAACGCTTACTCTGTCATTCTCTCATATCACAACGTGATCCAAAGGCAGGAACAATTTGGATGTTTAGTGGGGAAACTTTTAGTGAATTAAGAAGGGTTTCCATGTTCATTTTGGATTCAGATTAAACCCCAGGGAAGGACACAAAGAAAGTAGACCAGGATAGACAGAGCCCACTTTATTGGCTGTATTCTATTCTGGCTGCCACAGCAACAGCACAGCACGGATACAGTTTATCCTCTTCAGCTGCAAAAATATTGTGATTGATTAATTTATCTAATGTTTATGATGTTAGTTTTGAATTTTAATTAATTAGATGTTTTCATTCATTCTGAAAGCTGTTTGCACCTTTTTATATATAGTGCTCCAGAAATTGACTGCAGAAGACCTAATCAGATATATCAGTGATATACATATGCATAGCTTATTAGATGGAGAGGGTCTGACTGCAGGCAGACAGAGAGAAGACAGGCAGGCACACTCTGTGTACTGAGACCAGTGGAGCGGAATGTGGGGTCCCAGGGGCAAACCCCCTTCTTCCCATAATGTGGGTCACCTCCCAGCCTCCAGTCATCTCACCGGGTCTCCTCCCAACAATGGCCCTAAAACCCGATGAGCAACATATTTAACAGACCACTAATTGATCCTGACCATCAGATTGTGGGATTTCAGACAATACACAGCTCCTTCCTTACTGTCACCGCCGCAGCTTTTCATGTTGTATGTAGTTTTATTTTATATCAGGACCATGGTCAGTATTATGATTGGCTTGGCCTTTGGTCATTCTCTCCCCCTTAGTTCACTCATCACATCTCTAAACCTGACAGCATCACTCACTGATGAACAGGACTAACTGAAGGAATGGGACATTTGATAATCCAGGAGACTCTTTAGGGGCTGTTATTAAGTGCTGCCTTTTGATCGTATGCACAACAAGAATAGCAAAATGAAGAGCAGCCATTGACCAATTCCAGTACTGTTGTCCTCTATGAAAACATTTTCATCAAACAAAGGAAAGGACAGCAACTGATCATAGATTTCAGTGTATTTTTTAAACACACCAAATGAATATTACATATAATTGGTGGCATGCAGTAGAACTTGTGGCAATAAGGCAGGTTTATCATAATTAATATTTTATTTTTACAAAGCATATGGGTATGCTCTTTAAGCACTCAGGGTGGCTGTTATTTAATTTAAAAATGACAGAAAATCAAATCAAATTAAGGTCAGTTGACAAAGACACCAGTATTTGCTTTAGGAAGCTGTCATTATTAATGAACAACATAGCATAAATATGTTATAGTTACATGAACCCAGTGAACTGCAATAATATTGTTAAACGGGTCTTCATTTTTATAGCCTCTGTGGGTATCATCTTGGTCTATGATGCGAGTCAGTATTCTTTATCTACTTGGCAAATTGCCATCACCACTGACACATATTACTGACATCCTTACATACTACCCATGTATAAAATCATTCATGTAGATTGGTATTATTTTAGTTTGGTATTTCACTTTTGTCCCATGATCAGCACACTCTTTTGTTGGAAGATGAAAATGCATTTGTCTTAACAGCATTTGTGAAGAGGAACAAGATACAAATGCAGGACTCTCTGCCTTCATCAGAGAGCGGAGTCGTTTTTACTGATGCTGTGTACATCAGTCAGCGGCACAGCCAAAGGGTTGCATTGAGAATCTGAGCTTTCTGACTTTCTGGTCATGTGTCCAGAGCCCCTAACCACTGTTTCTCACCAGCGGCCTTTATGAAGTGCCGGTTACAGTTGGAGGTATCAGCCAACTCTGAAGAGTGACACTTAAAACCAGCTGGGGTCTAATAGCCGAGGACATCACACATATTCACATCAGAGGGCATGAAGCTTCATTTGCAGAGGCCTAATTTCATTGTCATTAAGCATTCAAGAAGCTGTCTGTCATAGCTGGTGTGGCTATACTCTCTCAAAAAAGGGACTGCTCACTTTGAAACTGGTCTGTTTTTAATTGCCGGGGTGGAAGACCAAGGCCCTTTCTTGTTAAGAGAAAAGCCCCCCTATTAGTAGTGCACATGGAATGCTACCCACCCATTCACTGAAGGGATGGAAAACCACTGTGACCCACAGTCCCCAAAATTTATCCAGACCCCTGACATTATAAAGTACGGCACTAATGCTCTGGTCTAATTTAACTAAGAAGGGTTCCCATTGCTAGTCTCTATGATTGGAGCTGGTGTAAGTCATTTGAGTATGATACCTTTAATGGCTGCAATTAGTAATATTTGCAAAAGATAATTCAGTTTATTCCCTTCCAAACCTTCTGAAATCAGCACAAGAAGCCCAATTAGATGATTTGGTTACAGCTCTGTGTGGAAATTTACTTAAAATGTTGAATATTCTGTCCCAGTACACTTTCAGTCTGGAACAATCGCAGAATATATGCATGTGATGACACTTCGGTTGTTTGTTTCTTGCTCTACACAAACACATCATTTTCAGAGTAGCAATGTTACAGAAGTGCTAACCAATATTTTAAAAGTAGCTCATTTATAATAACTCTCCATGACAGAAGCATAGTACAAAATATTATATGGAAAAATTTTTTTCATTTTCATTTTTTCATTTTTTAAATGTGGATGTAGTAAGACCTACAGGGTGATTGTCAAATAGACTACATTTGCAGTACTTTTATTTGAAGTTTGCGAACAGCATGTACATTCTCAGGACTGAAGCTGTGAGGATAAAGAAAAATAAGAGGAATAAGGCAAAGTGTGTGGGAAGTGAGAGCTTATTCATGTTATTCTATGATTACTTGTGTTTATTCATGCTATTTATGTTCTTTCGATAGGCTCCATGACATAAATGCTTATGTCAAAGCAAAGTTCAAGAAAAAAGGCATTTTAAAGCTTGGAGCAAAAGTAATATCATTTGGCATGTTAGTAGATGACCTCATAAAGCTATCTTTTTGGTTTCAGTTTTAGGAACCATTGGCTATGAAAGGATAGCTTATCGTAATTTGCTAAAAAAAAAAAAAAAAAAAAACACCAAGAATGAACAAATGCTCCAACAGTTTCATTATTATGCAAATGTAGTGTACCGGGGGAGAAACACAAAACAAAGAGTAACACGCTGATATTTTGTTATGTTTCTGCCCTGTGTCTCTCCTCAGAAGTATCTGAGCCTTCCTGTTTACACTTTAAAACCTGTGAATGAATACGAGAGGCAGCTGCAGAGTTTATACCCCATCTTTTTTATTTGATATGAATGAGTTATGTTTCCTCAAAGCGGCAGCGTGCGCTAGCCAGAGTATACTCGAGTATAAACCGAGGGGGCTGGGAGCTTATAAATTTTACAGGTATATGTTATGATTCTCAATAGTCAGGTTTATTTGACTCATAATTCAGAGGTTCACATGGAGTACAGCTTTATGTGGAAAATGGCTGCGCCAGTGTCAAAACTAACAAATGAGTGGAAAATTAGCAACGTGTTAACAGCATCAGTGAATGCATGAAGAATTTGAATATGAATTCCTCATAGCCTTTAAGTCTGAGTTCAATCTGCACCAAAGTAACACCAGGTTGGCATGTACTACCACCATATATCTCTGTTCTTCACTACGAATGCCTCTCAATCCATTCACAACTGAAGACCCCCTGTGATCCATCTAGGCTGCACACTAACACACCTGCACACTATTATCTGTCCACTTGTTAAAAAGTTTTGGATCTTATTGTGTAAAATTGAATAATGTGTGTTGTTGGGGGTGGGATGGTCAACATGCTCACAACGCGGGCGTCATAAACCCAAAGGGTCAGAAAGAGCATCCTGCGGCCCGGGGATTCAGACGCCTGGTCACCCTACTGCAGATCCTCAGGCGTGGCCTCCCCTCCCTGTCCACATGACTGATCATCCCGAGTCACATTTCACATGGTCCCCTAAATGGTTCCGAGTGACTGCCGGTGCCCTGAATGTTCCTCTGTGTTAATTTACTGTGATTGGGGCCATGGCTCAGAGCGACAAAAGCATTCAGGCCCAATAACAGGACAGGACAGTTGTGAAATGGGCAGAAAGATGCTCGATCAAACTTGGGAAAATGGTTCACTCAAGAGAGACATAGTGATGTCATCTTCATTAAGGGCTCACAGCAGAGATATTGTATATTATATTCACTAACACTCTGCAGCAACATAGAATATTCTGTCCCTGACTTCCAAAGAGGGCAGGAACCTGTTTGGTTCTGATTTCAGTGAGTGTCTACAGTATGTGTTGGATCTTTGGGACAGCCAAAGGTTCAATGAAAGAGACACGCTAAAAAAATCAATGTATCATAGATGTCATCATTTAAGTATAAGCAGTAGTATTTCTAAATAGTTTTAGCTTTATATATTTTTTGTAGGGCAGGAAGGGAAGGAGTGTACTTCAGAAGAAAATCCAGTTGTATAAACAGGTTATGAATGTGTGAGGTGTAAAACTAAGCACAGCAAGTCACCCTGAATAAGAGTGTCAGCTGAGTAGATAATGTGAAATGTAACACAGTGTCTGTCAATGTGGGCAGCGGATTTGTGATGGAATATGAGCTGCCTGTTTCTGTGGGAGAAACTGCAGATATGACTTTGGGTTAAAATAAGGGTCAGCCAAAGTAGAGCTGGTGCTATACTGTGTGTTTGGAGGGCTGTCGTGCAGGTCAAACACCGAGAAGGGGGGCAGAGAAGCTTTCAAAGGTTTCCTGCTGTAACTCACTCAGTCCTCAGTCAGATTGTAAATATTTGAGCATTGTTTAATCTTTTCTATACTGTGGAGTGATGGCCCCATGGGAGTTTCCCCACTCCTATGGGCCCTCTGAATATAGGTCACTGGGCCTGGAATCTGAGCAGAGAAAGTCCTAAAGGATGGAGAAAACCCCAGAATATCTGACTATCAACTCGTGATCATCAACTCACCAATTTACAGTCTTCAAGGGTTCCATAGATTATTATCCATTGTTTTCAACTCGTGCATATTTCCTCTCTCCAGAGCAATAGAAATTGGCTCAAATATTCTAAATATCTGAAATATTCAGGAACCAAAGGATCATGTTTATATGACCTGCATACCTGAATAAGTCTGAACCTTGTATTTCTCTTCGGGCCTTTACATTCTATTCCATATATCTGTATTCATACATGTTAAAGCATGCAGACATCACTGACAAGGTGATACTGTGCACCATACAAGGTTATTTACACCCTATGATGTTAGCTATGGCATTCAGCTTGTAAAGAAATGTACTGTATAAGTAGATTATTAATAACTGTTAACAGCCACAACTTAATGGGTTGGCTGAGGTGCACACAATACACATTTCTATCAGAGGTAGATGTATGCTGAATGACTGACACTGGTGTATATACATCTTCTGTCAGAAATAGCCCCACTTCACTGGGTTGACATGTATCCATTATAGCGGTATATCGGTTGATGGGAGGAAGTGACTGGGGCTTGACTGGGAAATGTGTTAGATTGACATCACAATATTGTCATTTAGCAGATACTCTTATTCAGAGAGACTTACATAGGTTACAATTTTAACATGTTATCCATTTATACAGCTGGATATTTACTGGAGGCAATTGTGGGTTAAGTATCTTGCTTAACGATGCAGCAGCAGTACCCCTGGGGGGGGAACTGAACCTGCAAGCCTTTGGTTACGAGCCCTGGTAGCTCACAGCGCTGCACTCAGGCTAGCACCCTGGACCTGTACCATTCCATTCCACCAAGGCCCAGTCACAAACTACATTAGAAGGTGATTATCCCACTGATACGGCACACTACAGGTGAACACACCAGAAATCTAACCCACGAACAAACACAAACATGGCAACTTGTCTCCTCAGCAGGAAGAATTAATAATGAATGGATTTTGACTGCACACGTATGCAGAAAGCAAAACTGACCTTGATCTCTCACTACAGTAAACAGTCCCAGATCAGTTGCAGATCTTGATATAGACTTGTAGGCACCATTTATTTTCTTTACTCCTCAGGAAATGAAGACAGCATGTTCAAAAAAAAAAAAAACTTTCTGACCGGCCTGATCAGCCTGTGTTTGTTCCAGATCTTGATATGACCTGATTGGGATCATGTGCTGTTTAGCTAGAAGTTTATCAGTGGTAAATGCCAAAAGATGTCCCAAACCTAAAACAGAACCAAGAGCATACGCAGGTGACATATGCGCTAAAACTAGGCCGGATGTGCAGCAGGTTTTGGCCTGTTTTGCAGTTCTTAGGTGCAGCCTGCTTGAGAAAGTAGGATGGTGCATTTTTTGGTGACAGGTAGACTGCACTGTATTTGTATTTTTTTACTTACAGGTCCCAGGGTGATGTCATTTCGGCAGTCTATCCAGGACGCGTCCCATTTGTGTCCCACTGTAACTGATTTAAGGCGGATGCTTGAGCCCGGCAGCGGTGGGGCTCTCCAGACCTCACGGTCAAGGGTTGTGACACTGCTGTTGTACCCTTGAGCATCCTTTCACTAATAAAAATCCAGCAGGTTAAGTGAGTTAGAAAATGTATACATGTGAAATAGTAAGATTTCCCCCCCTGAAAATGTATGTTTGCTAAGCAGACAGATAATGTGTTACAGTGTACCCATGGACATACTGATGAAATGGATTTTGAGGATTTCGCGTGGTTGCAGGTCGTAGTTATCGCCCCTGTGAAGGGTCTGCATTTGGTCATTGTGTGAAAAAGCTGTTTGATTGCTACATATTGATTTGCCATTCCCAAGTTAATCATTTTCATTTGTGTGCAAATGCACAATTTTTGGAGAATGTCAGTCCAGTTCAGGCAGCAGTATAAGGCTTGTTTTATCACCTAGTGACTAACCTGTCCCCACGTTCAACACTGTTTTCATACACTGAGGCTATTCACCTCTAACCCAGCTATGTTTGCACAAATACCAAAACACAATACAGAGTCAACAAGCAGAAAAATCTATATTGATATCAATGGGCTAACAAAATACAGAATTTAGCCTGAATGTTGGAAAAAGCAATTGAATACCAATGTGTTTTATGTGCTATTTGCCATGCCATAGTTGATAACCTGTGAGGGCCTAGCAAATCTATAATTAATCATATGACTTTTGGCCCAACTGTCAGGATGGGAAAACCACAGCATACATCCAAGGTAGCTTGTTTCTGTCTTCCCACAGCTTTTGACGAGTCATTGACAGTAATTGTCCAGACCAGCGGACCCCTATCCTCCTTGAGGGGGAGACAGTAAAAAGACCAGCGAAGGTGAAAACAGTGTCATCCCTTTGCTGTGCCAGACTGTCTTGCTCACCCAGACAACAGTGAGTGTAGATTTCTTTATTTTTTCCTTTTCCGAAAGCTCAAACAATGCTGAAAAACAGTATATGACCAGGTCAAGTGAACACTCCAGTACCAAGGAAAATACCGCCATGATTGAATGCCATGAATCAGACCATCAATCGATGAAGATTAAGGTCATTAAAGCAACAGAGTGGACAGCCTATGACACCAAGCACTGACACCATCCCCACACCCCCTTTTTCTGCAGACAACCTCTGAAATAAATTTCTCCAAAGACCATGCCATCATGAAAGGGCTGAATCATGCCAGTACTGATAACACAATAAGGTTAATAACAGTGTGAGTTCACAAGGCTTCCTGTTTCAATAAAAGGAAAAAACCTGTTGCTTTTTTCCTGAACAGCATCATTTAAAGAGGACTCAGCTGAATTGTTATACACTTCATGTATCTTCAGGGGAAAAGATCTATATTTCTGTATTGTTGGACCAAATAAGCAATCTGCACACAGAAATGGCATTCTTATCAATACAGACTCCTTTCTAGAGCATCTGAGTACTAATGACAATGAGAAGTGATGACACCTCAGCCTAAATGTGTGTCACAATCCAGCCTTGTCTGTACGCTTGTGTCAATAACATAATATAGTGTGTGACAGACCAGTAACTTCTCCTATGTGCCTGACCACAGGCAGCAGACACACTCTCTGTCTCTCCCTCACACACACACACACACACACACACACACACACATATCATTTGTCAAATGATTGAAGAGGCTAAATATATAATACATAATAAATCCTGGTACAATGTCAGGTTCTATTTCCATTGTCAACTCTGTTAGAGATCCATCAGTTGCCATCATTTTTAAAAAGTCCCCCTTATCCAATTGAAGCTTACCTTCTATGCCCTTGAACCTCTCCCCTGAGATTGCTTGCATGGAATAGAATATTTATTATTAGAATGACAGCAGCTTGTGGCTAGATAGTTATACTGTGAGGAAGATTCAGCAATTCCAAAAGTAAAGAGATAAAGTCAAAAGAATTAGGAAAACAAAAGGAAATGTAGTTGAAACAGAACATGCCACAAAATAAAAGCAACCTGCAAAATTCACAATAATCTTCTGTCATCCAAATGAAAAACTTTGTTATACAAACCTAAATCATAAATGCTCTTGGTCTAATTATAATCCTATAAGAATTAGCACTGAAATTAACAATGAAATTCTAGAACACTTCCAATGTCACACTAATCAAGACCTGTTTTCTTCTTTCCAAAAGAGCTTTGTAATTGAAATAATTTGTGCACTTATAAACAGGGAGTATTACCTGCTCAGAAACATGGGACTGTTTAGCAAACACATGAGCCTGCAGGCTGTAAACAGATCGTCCAGGGCCTGCATTGTGAGTAGAGGGCTCCTAGCGCAATAACACCGGACCCCCTGTCTCCTCCGCCCAGCTGAAGAGATCTGCCCCTAATCCCCTATCGGCCTCTGTTGACAGACAGGCTGTGTTTTCATCTGCTTCCCCCATCCTTCCTCCTCTTTAACTGTGTTTCATCCCCCATTTTAAGAAAGCACACAGCTTTGTAGCAAAAAACACTGAATTCATTGCGTCTCATGCTTAAGCTGCTACGGCCCACGAGCCATGCACTGAGGTCTATGCCAAGTACTGAAAAGGACACAAAGTAATGCATACACTAAATGACCCAGTTCATATTTTTATGCTTTATCCCCTTTATGCAACCCTATTCTTGGGACTTTACATTGTACATTAGGCTTTTCTTGCCATGACAACCTCTGCGCTTGTGCAGGAGAACTGAGGTGAGATGAATGCAATATTCTAACAAACTCAGTCACACAGCATGCTACAGTGGAGTGGGCAGTCAGGATAAGCTGTACCCCGCTGACATCATCCAAGCAACTCGCTCACTGATGGACTGCTTTGTGCCTGAGAGTGGTGAGAAGGGGACCCTGGCTGATTCATGCACCCCCATCCCTGGTAGAAAAAAGTCAGTCTCTGCCACCTCTGTGGACTCCTGGTGATCGTCAGCTGATGATATGCCTGGGATAAGTCCCAAGCTGTAGAGGTCAGCTTGCACCAAAGGCGAGTGCCTTAACCTCTGACCTACCTGGTCCCACTTCCCACTTCTATATTTGATATACACACTGTTATACATATTGCTCTTGCAGCAAAGCAAACCCAAACACTCCTCCATCTCCTGTATTTGTGTCAAGTCACTTTTGTGTCTGTCCATTTGACAGGCATTTGCTTATCCAGGGGGACTTACATAGTTCACAAATCATCCATTTTTATACAGCTGGATAGTAACTCATACGGTTTGGGTTAAGCCTACCTTGCCCAAGAATACCTTGGGTTAACAGTCCCTTTCCTTACCACTGGACCACACTGCTGCTCCTCTTAGCACTTCTCCTCAGTGGAAGATTAACAACCAGATCAGTAGTTTCAAGAAAGCTCACGGTTTGGTGAGAAAGTTTATCTGCTTAGATTTTCATGAATATGAGCACCAGCAGTGAAAACAAAGGCAAAATTAATTGGTACAGGCAGGGTTGAACCCTTCCTGGGGCTGTGCTCACTGCTAACACGTAATGTTTACACAATGTTAATAAAACATCATGGGGACTTCATCAAAAGTACTCTGGCTTCAATTTTCGGATGACTACATTGGTTGGGCGGGTATGTCAGTGGAGCAGGTTCCACTACTTACGTAGCTACGAGTCCAAGGTTTAACCGGAGCTTGCATGTGTTAGAGCGGGACATTTGAATCGGCTCTGTTCAACAAAGCCTCAGGTGTAGTGTCCCATGTCTTTCACTCAGTGTCTCTTCCTATCCTTTCAGCCCTAAGACGCACCTATAGGGGTGCCTAAAAGCACCAGTGAGTAATGATGAGCCTTGATCTCTGACATGCACAAGTTTTATGCACATGTGGCCACTTGTTTGTAACGGAATCAGTATATAAAATAAGAAAAGAGCTTGTCTAGACAGCTTAAATTCAATATGAAGCTTGAAGTTAACCCTAAATTCTGATATAATTTGAAATGACCTTCTGATATTTCCACTGCACAATTTCCTTGCAGTGCCTGTCCTCATGCCGATAACGCTGAGTGAAGAAATGGTCTGACTGACATCTGAGAATTGCATGACAAGCAATGTTTGTATTGAGCAGGGGAAGAGACAGGCCATGTTTATTGTGTGAACTGAGTGCACTCCCTCCCCAAAGCCCCGGGGGAAGTGTCAGGGATCTACAGGGGTAGAGAGAACGTTCCCAAATGCAAAGACAGCGCTTGTGACAGAAAGTGTCACAAACAATCTGGAGTGAAGTGTCAGGAGGCACAGGGCATTGCTGAGCTCTGTCACCCTGTGGAGCGCGGTCTCAGATGATGCGTCCGTCCAGCTACCCACAGTTCTGATATCATTACTACAACAATAAACTTTATAGTGGTGCCATGCGAAATATAAACTGTTTGTAAGTTTGATTTTGTTCATGCTCAGGGTCATGTTGTCAGGTTTGTCCACACAGACCATGCCAGCAAACAATGGGTCTCAGCATCCATTAAGCACTGACCTCTTGTATCAGCGGAGTGACATTACAGCCCACATGGGCCTACTTCAGGCCAGCAGGCAACACCCCCTGAGTAAATACCCAGAAAACAGACTGGCTTGACCCCTGCACCTCACTCACATTCAGCACAACTCCATCCCACCCTCCATGTATCAGGGTTATGGTGATGAATGAACAGCCCTTGGGTAACATTCAGCAACATGGTGAGCTTGATGTCTCAAAGTAAAGAGGTTTGTCTGGCTGGAGGAGTTTTATTAAATGTACAGGAGAGGAGAAGTCTTGTTTGTTGTATTCATTGGAGGGATCACCCATCCCAATGTCATAGTGTCTTCATGGTATCTTAAGATACAGCTAGACCCACGTTTGGTTCGGTGTGAGACAGTTTTCCTGATCCTCAGCTGTCTTGTTCATGTAAATTGGGGAGTCACAGCTCAGTGAATTTCATGGTGTGAGCTGAGAGCCATGCACTGCTCTATGCCATATGGAATGATTTGTGTAGCCAGGGGTGCTCGATTTGAAATGGAATACTTGATGTGATACAGTATGGAACAATCTATGTGATATGAGACACTCTGTTTGACACAGAATACAATAACATAGGGTACTCTCTGTGAAATGCAGCAATCTATGTGATGTGGAGCCCTGTATGTGAATGCAGTATGTCTTACGAAACACTCCAGGTGGTATGGATGAGCCCTGCAGATGCTCAAGGGGAGAGTAGCAAACTTTCTAAAGGTTATTCGTCCTCTGAGTTGTGTAGCCTGTTGAAAAATTTTCTGTAGTGTTAGCAAAACTGCACATACAGTAACTGAGATCTTAAGTAGAGAAAAATAGGCCTATATATAAAGAGGACGACTAAACCCAAAAATAAATGGAACATTCAAACGTCCGTGTCCTAAATCACTTCCTGAATGACTTTAACAAGGAGCAATGATATCTCTACTTACATAATTCATACTTCCGAAGCAATGGTACATTTTGGTTGTGATGCTCTTTGTGTTGATGGAGATAGGTCAGGATTGGCATAGATGGTACTGACCTCCGCCCCTGAATAAAGGAGAGCCCAGGGATCCTAATGGCCCACAGAGTAAACAGCGCTGTCACCTTAACACGCTGACCCTACCTTATCTCCTCAGAATGCCCTAGCCCATCCGCACAAGAAGTAAATACAGCACTTCTGTGAAATAAACACGCCCTAAAATAATTTACACTGAGAGAGAGAGAGGGGGGTGGGGGTGGGGGGGGAGCATGAGACAGAGAGACAGAGAGAGAAGCACAGCATATGAAAACAGGACTGACACATTACTGCCCTCTCAGGCTCATTGATTAACAGGCCATAATGGATACATGTCACCTGCTGAGATTTTTATTTCATTAGAAAACTGGAATGTAGCTACTAATCGATCACCTGGGAATGAGCAAACAGTCACAGAAAATACTGTTACCAAATGAAAGCCATCGTTACCTTACTTGAGGCTGTGTGTTGCAGTTGGTTCTGCACATTGTAACCTTGAGTGGAATTTTCTGTCTGGCAATCCAGATTCAGTCTCCTACATAATAACACATATATAAACATATTAGTATTGATCTAAAGATCAACAATGTTCAATAAAGTAACATATAATGCAGTAATTAATGCTTTATTAAGCAATTATATGTGAACATTATTATATAGTGCTACCAGTTGCACGATATATCCTCTTGGCCTGCATCTTTTTTGTGTTTTGGACCATTGGCCCCTGTTATCAATTGTATTCCAGTACAAGGCTTTACAGTTATGCAGTCAACACTGTCCATAGCTCCAGAACCCACACTATGACACCCCCACCATAAAATCATCAAGCAGCTGGTACTTTTTAAGAGTGCAGTCCACAACTTAAGACTGGATCCAAACCTGTGTGATGAAATTAAGTGCTACATGAGATCACATATTAGAATAGACAGGCAATCGCAGCAATGCTTTTGTTTTTTTCCCTTGGAAAAATCCCAAGGAAAATTATTAAAAATGTGGTTTATAGATGAAGGTGCTAGTTATCTATAATGTGATAAAAGCCAGCTCTCTAACATAATCTCAAAATCTTTCAAAAAATCTTTAAAATATGTGATATGTCTTCAGACATATGAATGTGCTGAAACCTTTTTTGTTCTGAGGTTGTCTAGGTGAGTCTTGAACTCACAACACTCTACTTTCAGAGAATTCATCTAGAAGCCACCGTCTCACTGAACATCAGTTCAATGAAGAAGCAAGCAGAAGAGGCGACATGTCACCTAACCATGAAATGATAGCGTTGATCCATCCTGAGAAGAAAGCCTCAGGTACAAGCAGTTACTGCTCCCCTGTTAACATGAAGGACTTCCCCACAGAAACATGTTACACAGTGGTACATTATCAGTGCAATGCAACGCTTGATGGAACAGTCTGAGAATTACATTTAAATGTGATTTTGAATTTGCTGAGCAGGTTCTCCATATATTATCTATTTAAATAGCTGGATATTTTACTAAGTCAATTTAGTTTAAGCACTTTTATCAAGGGTACAACAGCAAAGTACCATCAGGGATTTGAACTAACTTCTTGTCACAAGCCCAATTCCATAAAAATTATTCCACACTCCCACTGAATGCTCTGTTGGTTCAGCTCCCAAAAACACCAGGCAAGGAGAAGGTTTAGGAATTTAGAATGCAATTAAAGTAAAGTGGTTTCTGTTCTAAACATATTACTTTCTCTCAGTCTTCTGTGTGTTTCTTTAATTGGTTCATTACCATTGATGATTGGGGTGTGTGTGTGTGTGGGGGGGGGGGGGGGGGGGGGTTATCCTACATAACGTTCCCCTGTTTGTTTGCTGTTGTTTGCTGGACAGCAGGCTATTTCTGATTTTAATGTGGCAGTTGAGGCACAGGAGGCACTTGTATGACATCACGGAGAGAGAGGTCACAGGGGGACACATTCCTGATTTTTTATGTATCATTTCTTGTCTTTTCGTCTTCCTCTCATGCTGTCGATGAAACAACACATGTGACGGTTTCCTTTCCTCGGGAGAGTTTTTTTTTTTTTTGCCGAGGTCAAACGCCGCCTCTACTATATCAGTCGGTGAACGAAACTTGTCTGGCGTGTGCCCCTTGCGATGCCATTTCCACATGCGAAAACAGGGGCAAAGGGTTGTGGGAGACGGGGGGACGGGCTGCGCCATGGGGGTAGGCCCGCATGTGTTTGTGTTCTAATGCGCCCACAGACTGCAGGCTGGTGGGAAAGGAACAGAGAGTATCAGATGTACATTATTTTCTGCTTTTCTTCTCTGGGTTTATGTCCCTGTGATCTCACGCAAGCATATCTATAAATGTGCGCCAATGAGAGCTGTAATCTGTCATGTGTGCGACTTCCCTCAGTGCTCATGTTCACATGAGGACACAGCAAGAGAAACTGAAAATCTCGGCAAACAGGACAGTGTCTGTTCTATGTCTGTTGTATCTTTTTATATCACCGTTTGTCTGTCAGCATGGGTCTGTCCACCAGGAACGTAAGTGCTGTCATACGCAGATACTGATGTGATGGATGTTTATATTTGCAGCTGAATTGGGAGACTGCTAAGGCGGAACACATCATAGCACACATCATTCCAAGCAGTCTCTTTTTCTCTCTCTCTAAACCGCCATCTCTTTTTTAGCCCTGACCACACTGTGTGGTACTGGAAGAGGCTGTGATTTTGGTTAAGCTGATTTATGCACTGAAAGTGCGTATGTATTTATTGTAAAAGAGCAAGCTCAAAATATAGCCCTGTAAAAAAAATAAACTGCAAAATTGTATATGGTTCATGTTTTTCTGAAAGGAATCTGCCAAAGCCATTTCCTTTGAAATGTATAATTGTTTTTACAAGAATTACAGAGTTTTGCAGCTAACGCATAAAATTCTTAGCATTTCCGCTATGTTGCAACTAGACTGACACAATGCTGTGACCGCATTGAGTATGAGCAAGGCTTCTCCTGTAGAACCACGAGAGAGCGGAGTTCAGGAGAGTGAGACCTGATTCTGTGTGCGAGACCTTATTCACCATGAACCACAGAGATTTCATTGCCCAATGAACCACCATGTTTAGGCCCCTCCATGTTTAGATGACAAGGCTGGGCTTGGCCAGGCTAACATGGGAAAGTCTCAGCTCATGGTGATTAATTGGCAGCAGTGTGGCATAGTGGTAAGGTATGGGGCTTCTAACTGAAAGGTGACAGTATAATCGCTGGGGATGAGGGTTATCAGTATATATCCCATATAGGGTGCTGCTGTTGGAGTTGCTTTACATTCACACCAGTCAAAACAATGGACCAAAGGGTGTAAAACTTAACATGCTACAGGTCACCCTTCAGAAGAGAATATGCACAACAAATGAACAATACTGAATCAGATATCCCACTGCACTGATGGGAGATTAGATGAACAGATTTTTTTTTCCTGTATTCCTCTGCTGCTCCATCTAATTAAATGACAAAAATCCTTGGATCTGTCACTGCATCAGATTTATATCATTACATTTGCTTAGCAGACACTCTTGCACAGAGCAACCAACATAGCGTACAATTTTTCACATATCATACATTCATACAGCTGGATATTGGCTACGGCATTTCTGGAGCACATTGCCCAAGGGTGCAACAGCTGGGGTCCATCTGGCAGCCTTTAGATGATCATTATGTCACACTGCTGCTCATACACCTTATTAATTAAAATTGCCATTAGTTATTATAACTCAGTTAACATAGATGTGGGCCCTCAATTTCAAGTGCAGGTTGGTTTTGCTGTTATTTTATAACCACGATATACAAGGTGTCAGCTGCAATTCCATTCATTGAGCTGCTCTGATTGTTAAGAGTTATTTTTGAATGATTGTATTAAAATATCTGTTTCTGTATAATCAGCCATATATTCTGGGGGAAGTTAACTGAGGTAGCTGCATCTTAACATTATAATGTTCCAACATTTTTACCATATTATCCCGTGTTTGTCCTGAGCTGGTAAGTGTAACCACACTTTTACTTCGGGTTGTTCGGGTGGGTAGGGCTACTTACAGTGTCTACCCTAGAAGCTTTATAGGAATAAAATGTTAACCTCTCACAAACACTAGGAAGTGGAAACAATGACAGCTACCCCTGGAATTCATGCAGAATGTTCTCTGTCTCAGCACTCACTGTGTAGAATCAGCTGTCAGTCCAGTCTTGGGACAGACATCACGTTACGTCATGACCTCATGGCCGCACGTGTAGAGCCCTCCTCAGCATTCCGCGATTCCTTTATTTTGGGGAGAGGGAAAATTCCCACAGGAACTATGCTGACCACGTACCTGAATGTACAGGACTCAAAGACCCGTGAAGATGTTTAGTCTTCGAAGAGACTGAAGTGTTGGAGCAAGTGCAGGGGAATACACATCTTCCTAGCTCCACTGCATCCTGGGAATGCCGTCATCACACTGTTTTTCCTGTTGCTCTTTCACTGTCTTCTTATATGGTCATGTGCTTCCTGCTTGATTTCCCAGATGGCTGTGGCCAGGGAAAATTTGAAGCAATATGTATATATTTTTTGTTATTTTCGTAAAGGAGACATTTACAAATGTATGGTTCTGGTTTTAGTCTTATAGTTTATGACTCTCTATTTCAGGGAGGAAGTCTGCCTGCCTGCTGCTTTGAGATGTGAAAGGACTAGACCCGTATTTACTGAAAAGTGAAAGGAAGATGAGGAATGTGTTTCCGAATGCGACAAAATTAAGAAATATTTGAGAAATACATAAGAAATATATAAGAAATACATGCATGCAGTTAAGGTGTTTGTAAGTGTGTGACTGGGTTGGTGGTGATGTTGTCACATTGGCAGGGAGATGGTGGCAGTGCTGGTAAGGGGGTAACATGGCAAACAAGGGGTGTCTCTGTCTGAAAACCAGGCTGAGTACAGAATGGCCAGATCCCTGATGGGACCAGACACCAGCGAGGGCTTTCATGGTTATGTCATCACTACTTTCCCTTCATTCTGCTGTTATTACCTGCTTCATTTAGGCAGCTTTGTGTTCTCAGGGGTTTGAGTGCAGTTAATGGATCCGGATCATTCTCCCATGACACTTGTTGGGTGTTTAATCATTAGCATTTTGTAATTAGATCGCAGCTTGGCTATAGGGTTATCAAAGGGAATATGAAACAGGCTATTTTCATTACAAACAAAAGCAGATTGATATGTACCTCACTGAAATACCATTCAGCCGGAGGTACTTTCACAAGGCCAGACAAGTTAATTACATGAGCATTGTTATAAATTAGGTCAATAAAACTCCACATCATATGCCACTGATAAAATGTATGTCATCAAAAACAAATTAATCTCCTGCACAAAAATAGGTCAACAACACAGGAATAGGCTGGGAGATATACACCATAGCACAATATAATGATGTCCCATGAGCCCACAGATCTGGTGGTGAGATTTTAGTGAACCGAAATTGAGGGATCAGAGACTAAGTTCTGCTGAGATGTGATAAAAGTGACTAGGTTTGATAATTGTTCAAAAGATTGGTTTGAATACATAAAATGCTAATGTGTGACATGCATGCAATTTATGTGAAATGTATAACCAGCTCCAAATAACCATTCTTTGAGGCACACCACTAAATAAGAATTCAGTCCTTCCAACATATTGCCATAGTGCTGTTGGTCAGCTATGTCAGTGCTCTTTCTCTTATTAGGGTTATTAGGACCCAGGGCTTTTACTTCGGGTCATGTCCTTGCATGAGTGTATCAATTTTGTATCATTAACCAAAAGGCTATCAGAAATGGATTAAATGAAAACCAGTGGCGTTGCTAGGTCTGATCATTCGGGGCTATAGCCACGAATATTTTAAGCCTAGCCCTGAATATTTTCGCCCTGAAAAAGGAGGTGTTCATAGCAAAGCAACAGATGATATAACAGAGCGGAACTTTACTTGCAGCATCCAAAGGTGTGATAATATTTATTTATTATAAAGGTAGATATAACCTCCCCAACCTACTGATGCCGATCTCCCTTCAAAAAAAAGACAAGTCCCAGGCAAACTTGACTTAGCCCCTGAGCTTTTCAATAGCTAGAAACATGCCTGATGAAAGCTATTTAACTTGAGTCAGTCTTGTTTTCCTAAATGTACAGTAGTGCGCGTCATTGGCCCTGCCCAGAAGGGGACCTCTGCCATCAAATACATGACTGAGCTAGCTTATCTGCCCTCAGACAGCTGGAGTGCATGCCCATCCCCTTACAATCACCATGAAAGGGGGCATTAAAAACATGGTGTAATCTGAGTCGATCATGACAGCCATGTACAGGAAAGGGGCGATTGGGAACTTGAGGAAATGGTCATTGATCATTTGCCACTGTAAATTTAGTTATATTCATTAGCGGTATGTGTTATACTTACCTTAAAATGACTGTACCTCTGGGAAGAATGGGAGCAGTGTAATTAAATGCATGAAATACATAGAACAAACAGCTTATTAATGTGACAATAATTGAAATATTTTGAATGTGCTTGCATATATTTTGAAAAAAATTGAAAATTTTACACTGGCTGTAACTGTTATGCATTTTGTCAACATATTATTTGTTCCTGTTGCACTGTTCCATGTTTAGAGTGTCACTGGTCAGAGTTCAATTTCCTTGTTTTGTCCTGTAGTATCTTATTTGGTCCTAAAGCCACTCTTATGAGGACACAAATAGTGACAAATGCAGACCCAAGTGCCCGAAGAAGTGGCTATTTTCGACATTTTCCCACCGAGTCTTTAAATAGGCACAGAAACAAGATTATTTCAATCAAGATAATTACCACCACCCAGAAATAAACAGACTGAATGACAAAGGATAGGAATCAGGGGTTGTTTTCTCCACATCCAAACAAAAGCACTTCTAGTCCCTGAAAATAACGACACTATGTATGATTTTATAATATCTCTGTTTTCCGAGAACGTTAGATCCATAGTGTCCATATGGGCAGGTGAATAACATTACTGGGGCTGTTGACACTGGGGGCAGTGTCATTCTGATTTAGCACACTGCTGAATGAGTATGAGATGGGTGAACACCCTGAGCGCTATTTACTGTGATGTGTCAGATGCACTCGCTCTCTCTCTGTCTGCATCAGACTGTGCAGAGCACTGTCTAGCATGCTGCGCTGAGCAGTGTCCTTAACACTGCCTTTAGCACTACACCGAATTGTACAAGATACCGCTCCTCTTATTACATCGTTGGTCTGAATACTTTACTGAACTCTGCCCACTATAGTTCCCAGGTGTTTTTGTCACTGCATGACATTAGATCAAAAATGGCAGTAACCCTCGTTCACTACTGTTTCTCATCTAACAGACCAGCACGCCTTATTGGGCCGAGAGCCAGAAAACCTACCAATCAGAGACGAGAGCTTCAGAATGTTTAGCGGAATTTAGAATGAAAAACAGGACGATCCCCAGAGAGGAATCTGGAACGCAGCCCTGATGGTTTCTCTCTTAGATCCTTTCACATTCTCTTGGGTTGCCATGTTTTTAGTGGGTCACACATGCGTTGAGAATACTAAGTAAGCAAAGAGGATGTGTTGTCTTCAGGACTACTATCTATATCTCCATCTCCACCACTCTTTCAGGCCTTGCTTGTACATGTGTGCAACCACCACATCTACCTGATCTGTTGACTCATGTGACCCTGTAGCTCCTTGACTCTGTAGTTCTGTAACATGCGTGACCCTGTAGCCCAGACCCTGTACTTCTGTGACCCTCTGAGATGCTGTGACCAATCTGACCTTGTGGCACATATGATCCTGATGCTATACAAACCTATAGATCTGCAGCCACACACCAGGTGACCCTGTAGCCCCATGACCTATGGTGACCCTGTGACCTTGTGACCCTGTAGCCCACGTGTCCATGTTCAGTGCAGATTGATCTAAGGAAGCTGTGATGGTGAAATTATTCACAATCACCTCTGTGCTGCAGTGTTAATATCAAGAAATAATGTTTCCCTTTCATATTAGTAATGAGATAATAGTGCCCTGTAGAGCACTGTTTGAAATGTGAATAAAGCAGGATTTTAAAGGATAAAGGATTTTTCTCTGTTGTGTATTTCATTGCTAACTGTCAACACATATTACATGACGATTGTACAGTGTTTAAACGAGATGCAAAACAGAACAATTGAATGGTTTAAATCCAAACCTTACCTATGAAAAACCAAAAGACTACCAATTTTAACACCAAACCAGCTGTCTCAGCTTCTTCTTCAGTTGCTTACTGGCTGACATACAGTAAGGCAATAAAGTTGTGTCCCTCTTGTTTGAATCCTATGAACTGTTAGGATGATTTAAAATGATTTTTTAAACGGAAGACCGGCAGTCTAAAAGAATTCTCTACATCTGTATAACATCTGTTAGACAGTGAAACAAAGGCAGGTCAGAGGAATCACATGTCTGGTGAAGACAGGCTACATGATATTATTCAGAGAGGGCACAACCTCCCAGCTGAGTCAACCCTGTGATCTTGCATTACCATTATTAGCCTGAAATTTCGAACGTCCCACGGTATTGGGTGTGTTCATACAATAACAGGGAGCTGTGTGCGCCTGCCTTCATCTGGGTCAAGTGGATAGAGTCAATTTTACCCACACACTGCCCAGTGAACACATTAAACTCTTGCAACAAGGCTGTGACATAATAACATTGTTATAATGTAAGAACAATGTTGTGAGAACTTTGTGTTTTAGCTGTGTAAAATCACAGCCTTAACCAAGCAAGATTTCTTCTCTCCTGCCCTCAGTCAGCCCCATTACTTACTGGGTTTGTCCAGCAGTGTTCTTTGGTGGCAATACATCACATGACCACAGCACACAGCATTCAGTCCTCTGAAGAGGCAGGTGGGGAAATTCATTAGTTGCACAGCCAGGGGATGATGCATCTATCAGGCATATGGCTGTGGAAACCTGCCGCTGCTTCGGTCACGTGAGGAAGGCTGACATGCTACAGACAGGGGAGTGTTTCCAGCCAGAGAGGGTCAAGTCATCTGCCACGAGAAGCACACTGCCTCATTGTTTCAGAAGCAGGGAGGGGTAGTTGAGATGGTTAAGCACACACTCCCAGTAATAACGCAGCTCATATGAACAAAGGTGACAACTTTGTTCTGAGTACAACACACCCTTTCATGGGCCTTTCAAGACTTTTTCCCCCCTGCAGGTCTTTCATAACCTGACCAATTGAGAGCCCAATTTTAGCTGAGCATCTTTTTCCACATCACTGTGATCATTAAAACACAGAGCCTAGAAACAGGCTTAGACTTGGAAGTGGCAAAAGTAGTCAGCAAGTCATTGAATGAGGTCATCTGAAACAGACTGACAAAGAAATACTTCCTTTGAAGCAGCAGAGAGAGAAATAAGGATTATACCCACAGACTTGATGGCTGATGCATCGTGAGACCACCAGTGACTGTCAGAAGTACAAAAAGTTAATCTGAATGTATTTTTTGTAAACTTGAAGACATAATTTATTGTAATTCCTGTGACCACATACCAACTGTTTCCCAATAAATGGGACCGGGTTTTTTTGTAGCATTAGAGATGGGCTCACACATGGGTAATTGTGCATGCTGTATCTGTTCTTAGTAATACCACAACACCACCATGTACCTTCCAAGCAAATGCAGAAGGCTCTTAACTTGTTGTAATAATCTAAGCATGTAATAACTATCAGTAAAAGTCAACCATGATTCCCTGTCACACACAGTCATGATTAGGCTAATTAGGGTACCACATCATACTAACAGTTTTCTATACCTGCTTTTAGTGGAGTGAAAACTGTTCCAATCTGTAACAACGCTGTTTGAATCTGGATTATCCTCTGTCTTTTGAAAAGCTAAGATAAATGACAGGTTTAAGGAGACAATTAAGAGAAAATTGTGTGATATTTGAATGTGCAGTATTTAATAAGGTCATGAGTGAGGCAAAATGAGATTATTGAAAGTATTTTTTTTTCCTCCACTGAGCTCATAACATTATCTTCAGGTTGGTTTGCCTCTGGGGGCAGCTGTTTGTTGAAGTTTAATCAAGCCTAAATTAATAGATGAATTTACTGATGATAGAAATTTAAATCTGTTGTTCCCTACTGTTACTTCAGCAAGTATCCATATTCAATCCTTTCATGAGTTTGTGACCTACTTATAAACTATCTATCTAATGAACTATCTAATGAAATTATTTGTATGAATGTAAAGTAGGCTGATATTGCTCTAGAAGCCAGGAATTGTGAGCAATGCATTTCACCAGTGAGAGGATCCCATGCATCATGTACACTCTGGGCTACTTGAAATAAACACATACATCCACTCACATACTGCACTGAGAGAAGGGCAATTGGATAAAGAGAAACAGATGAACTGCAAGGGAGAAGGGGGGGGGGCAAGAATCATCTGCAAATAAACACATACAGAGAATCACGAACACACATTTTGGAGAGATGTGTCTGTTTGAAAATATGTCTATTCATTTACACATAAACTAATGTCCCAAGTGCAGTTTGCATGTGGTGCCTTGAATGAGGTTAAAGACAGAACAAAATCCCCACTTATAGAAGGGACAATAATTCCATCTGAATGAGAACTGAGAGAATAAACAATGTCTCGAGTCGATGCACACAGTAATCACTGACCCATGCATGGAAGGCAAATAGGAGTCCTTAACCTAATTTTCTTAAAGACTGGTTCATGAACCCAAGAGAATATACATTCCATTATTAATTTTCTTAACAGAAAGAATTATTCAGAATGATTAACAAGGCTTGTAATGTTCAATATGTTTTAACCTATCTATAGATACAGTTGGATTTCATCTGGTGGTTAACTGACCCCTGGTTGCAATCAATATTTGACCTGAACTTTGACATTAAAATGTTACTTTTTCTATTCAAAATGTATTTTTTCATTACTGTTGGTGATTGCTGAAATTACAAAACTTTGTCTGTGAAGAAAACAGCCAACAAAGTTCACAACAAATGTTCATTGAATCAGAGGTGGAATAAATATAGTATTTTGCTTCAGGTACTGTACAACAGCCGTGGCCAATTAGCAGTTGGGGCCCACAGCCTACAGGTCCAGATTCCAATGCTCTGATGACTGCTCCACTATACAGCATGCTCCTAAACTCATTCCACAGGTGGACACAGCCCAATGATGTCACTGAAAGACCAGTGCTCCCTTAAAGTATGGGGTCAAAATATCTTTCTGGCAACTATTGCTGAATAGGACCAAAAAACTTATTTATTACTGCACATATGTTTCCTTGTCAGGCTGCAAAAACATTGTGTAGCTTCTCTTTCATACTAGACATTGGTTAGGTTACTGATTGGTTGAAGTTTTTGAGAGACATACCTATGTGAGGAAACATTTCTTATCAGAAACTGCTTGTCATGCTGATACAAGGCGAAAGCAGATAGTGAAGGGTTAAACATCCAAGGTTTGTGAATAGAATTTTTTTTCTTTTTCTTTTTTTTTTTTTTTTTTTTTGCTATATGGCTCTCTAATTTTGTTTGGTCTACAACAGCGTGGAGCCTCAAGTCCACTGCTTTCTCCTTGGCATCTTATCAAAGTGTGAAAATGCTGTGTTTTTTGTGGAAAACAGGGATGATGGAATAAAACAGGAAATGAATGTTGTCTGAATTTCTTGAAAAGCAATAATTAGTGAAAATGAAAGAGAGGCACACAAACATGAAGGATCCTGAAGCGGTGTGATTGTATGCCTGCACGTATGAGCGTGTGTGTGTGTGTGTTTTGGAATACATGAGAGGACTGTCCACCCATCGGAGGGGACAGAATATATCACAGGGAGATGACACCCCATACCACATTCCCTCTATGGGGTGCCAAGTGTGACATGAAACACATTTATTTTTGATGCAAAAAAAGGGAAAGTTGCAACTCAAATGTTTCAAATGAAACACAGACAACAATTATTGACCATGTGAGACAGAAAATCATGGCCTGACAGTCAGAGAAGTTAGGCAGCGGGTGCAACCAAACCTCAACAGAGCTATGGTGGCATCAACTGTGAGCAACTTCAGGAATGAGAACAGGTATGCGATATAACATTTCCTCAATATATTACAATAAATCTGTTTAACTGGCTTATCAACATCTTACTCTTGTCATTAACAAGCAACAATGTTATCTGTTTGGAGGAAATACAAATCCCTAACCACAAGACAATGACACTTTTCACAGTGGGAATACTGTAAGTATTGCCACCATTGACCAAGCCTCAAAGAGAAACCAATTGGAAATGAAGCAGTTGTAAATGATTCCTTTGGAAGATGAGGTACCAGAATGCACAGATAAGGCTTCTTCACAGCAATGTCTTTCCTTAAAATACTGCAGTGCTTACAATATGTTAGATATATAGTCATCTAATCATGAATTCATGATGTATTACATTTAGTAATGGAGACACTATGTATTTTTTTCAGAGAACGATGGATCTTAAAGCAAATATTTCACTGTATGTGTACATAAGTGGATGATGTGGTCTTCATTTTGGCCAAAAATAAAGAAAAGTGAGAGAAACAGTATCTGTCAACCAGCATAATTCACATTCCACCATTGGCCCTTACAATGCTGCATGCTTCTTAGCACTTTTGAATGTCATGTATGCTGGACTTTACCCACTTTGAAGAGAGGGAAGGGCCAGTAGATTCTTCCCATGCTGTAGTATAGGATAAGATGTGATGCTGATTAAAATATTCATCCTGAGTTTTTTTTCTTTCTTTCTCTGGTGTATGTTGCTGTATTTATGACTTTCTGGGTATTTTGGATTGACTTATGTTTATAACATCACTTTAGATCTCTTTCATGTAAAGTACATATACGTTTCTTTAGGAAATGTGTTCATAAATACCTTTTTATGATAAAGTGAAGTGATTCTGACTGCTTCTTTTGCATAAAGCCAGTCAGAGTCAACATAAATTTGATTATTGTATCAGTCATATCATAATCAATTTGACCAAAGAGAAAAATAGCCTGACACACATGCATGACCACGACATATTGATGGTTATAGTATGTATTGTACCTGTATGAAATTGTTCATTAAGAGTACAAAATTATTCCTACATAGCATTTGATTCTGTAGTGATGAACCTGTTTAATGTTATGACATTTTGGAGTCTCAGAGCATTTTGGAACTGAATTTTTGCAAAATGTGATGAAATTCTGAAGGTTTTTTTTTTTAGAAACCGAATAATGTTTCAAGAAATGTGTGTGTGAGCAACTGAGGAAAAGCCCTGAAATTCATGCCATGCTCACCAATTGCACCACCATTGTGGCCAACATGTCATTACATCATTCAGATTATTTGTCCTCATCACGTTAATTAGGTTTTAACTTCACTAAATCAAGGCCAGTCAGAGGATTGCTGTGGAGAACTCCCCTCCATAAGCACATACACACACATACACCCTAATCAAGACTGAAGGAGGATCTCTTTCCCTTCTTTTTGTCTGGCGATCAGGCCCCGCCCCCCTCTTGTCTGAGAGAGAAGTCTCTTCCACTTGACCCGACTGCCCTGAGCTGAATGCTGCAGACACACCAGCGGATATGTAACTGAGGGCTTCTCCTGGACCCTGCGCCAGTTGCAGCAGGAGCGAGGCTCAGCTCTCTGCCCTGTCTGGAACCTGTACCTGTGCAGAGTCCGAGTTGAGGCAGGTGCTGCAGACACATTAGGCAGCTGGAGAGCCACTCTGTTACCTCTTTCTGGAGCTCTTGGACATGGAGCCTGTGCTGGTGGGTGAGACCCTTCCTGGGAGGGCACAGATCTCCCGGTCTGGAAGCTGTGGAGAATTCTACCCGACTAATGTAAGTACCACCCTGCAGGCAAAGCTCTTCTGTTCTCATTTAAGAGTGTAGAAATGATCCAGAGGAAATGAGCGTTTGAAACGCGCTGGTTTGACTTTACCAATGAAGTAGCCTGTTGATTCATGTCTCACCAAAATCCTCCTACGTATTGTACTATTTTCATGGTCATTAGCTAATGGCATTCTGAATTCTCTTCAAACTGCCTTTCCCTGGACAGCACCTCTAAAGGCTGTCTAGTGTGTTGAAAGTTGATTCCTACTTTGGTGAAGAGGTGTGGAAGTCTATATCAAGTGTTAGACGAGCTTCAGTGGGAGCTGTATGCTGATGGCCAGTGTTAGATGAATTGTGATGAGTGTAGGATAATCCTAGGCTGTGAACTCTGTGAGGGTGTGAAATGAGGGTGTGCATATGAGAATATACATGTTGCCTATGGTGCTGAATCTGCACTGAGTTACATTAGCAATGATGTTGTTTACCTGGAGGGACTCCTTGTTTGCCTCTGTGGATTCTGCGAATGAGGAAAGATGCTATTGAATGTATGTGTGTTTGATCTTTTTGTATCTTTAGAGCTCCAATCTGTCTGATAATAGTTTCTACCTCTTGGAGGGGTGTAGTAAGGGGGCCACTTTGAGAAGCAATGCTGAGGGGGGCCCTGGGTCAGAGGAAAATGAACCTGTCTTTCAGTGGAAGACCCTGTAATTAGACCCATCTACAAAGCACAGGGGATATGATTACTGCTCATAAGTCTCTGTGAACTGTGTGTATGTGTGTGTGGGGGTGCACACATGCATATGGATATGGCTATACTGTTCACATGTGTGCACACATGCACCCACCCACACACACACACATACACACACACATACACCAGATAGCATGAAAACCATTTAACCAGGATCTCACTGGTAAAGGGGCAAGGCAGTGCAAATCTGTCACATGACAGCACCAGCAGAACACCAGCAGACCCTAGGTGTGGCTGAGCTGCCTGTCACCACACTGTGGTCACATGGCAAAGCGCTGCCCTGGGGGCAGCCCTGATCGAGTGAGAGGCACAGGAGCATAAGCAGAGAAAAGCAGGGGTGGACAGGAAGAGGGAGGGATGAAGACCCGGTCTTGGGTTGTTCACTCTCTCTCACAGCACCTTGCAGTGGAGGTCACCTGCTACTGAGGGGCTATTCCTCACAGGGGAAGCCTTCAAAGGGTAGCACCAAGCTAGGCCCAGCTCACTGCCTGGATAGCCCTTAGGTCCCTCATCCAAAAAGGGTCCATGTGCAACACATTTTTTTCTCATTTGACTGAGGCACAGGAAATATAGAACGGTAAAGTCTTATAACAATTTAATGAAAAGAATTATGATTCAAAAGCAGCAAGTAGCAAAAAGTGCAGTGAGAAATTGTTAGAATTTAACTTCTAGATTTCTGCTGATTGTTACATTAAACACACATCATTAAATATGGTGCAGCTTACAGCATACCTTGCCAGGGATTTATAAAGGGGATTTATAAACTCAAAAGCTCTCTTGATTGGGACCCTAAAAGATGAATCACATTTTATTGATTAATAAAACATCTAATCAAGTTTATTTTATGAACACTGAAAATACATCACAGAAGATTTTTTTCCACTCAATGTGGCAATTTACCAGAAATACAGGCAGTACATTTCTGACAATATTTAGACTTCTGGCCATCTGTCATTGTTGGCCTTCTGTAGGTCACGGACCCTTCAGCTGTCAGGTGTCTGTGGAACTGCAAAGCCTGAAAGCCCAATAAGGTATTAGCCTTTTGGGCAAACAATCGTCAGCACGTTCCTCAGGACAGAACGTTACTTTGTTAGGCGCGTAATTAAACCACAGAGGCTCGGTTTGGTCAGTCAGGAGAGAGTGTTATAATGGACGCTGGCAGAGAGAGGGTGTGGCTGGAGTGTCAGTGAGATCCAACCTGACAGCTCTTGGACAGGAGCCTGGAGCTCCCCCTGGTGCCCTTGGCGCGCTCAGCCCAAACACAGCCCGATCCCCTAATTAGAGCAAGGAGAAGCAGAATCCCCTGGGTGCAGGAGTCAGATGCTTAAGGTGAGGGGCAAAGTTTGGATTACAGGTCGGATTACATTTTCATGCAGCAGAGGCACGGTTAAAGTAATGTTGTGAGAATATTATTTTTGGCTCGGAAGACTCGCTAATGTAGGGGTGTAGGCGGAGCGATGTTTTGGTGAGATGGTGGCATGGACTAATCACAGTCAAGGGAACTAAAACTCATCAGTCAGTCTTCAAGCGTTAAGTTTTTCTTTACCATATTGAAACTAGTGTATGGGTTGTCTTAAATGATCACAATAAAGGAATTTAATCTTGTTTCATCATCATTTCATTATATAAAGTCATCACCATAAAAACATTTTTATGAGGTCCCTGAGGCATGCTTCAGGTTTCTCCTGCATTGTATAGTTACTGCATGGATGATGAGCCAAGAAAATGGCAGAAAGCATGTTTTTTATTGAACAAACTCACTTTCAGTTCCGTTATGAATGTATTGAGTACATTCATCTCCAGGAACAGGAGAATATAGTGTTTGGGGGGTTACTCACCAGTGATCCACAGTCCACGATAGATTGTGTGCTTCAGACTGGCATTGGCGTGGGGCTCTCCGCACCTTTTGTCACTTTCCTTTTGATATTTTGGGTGGCATGCATCAAAAAACAAAAATAAAAGCAAAACAAAAAGGATAGAGATAGCTATCAAGCTCCCTTACCAGTTTGCATTTCACAGGGATTTAAAAAGACTTCAATTTCCTATAAATGAGCAGCAAGTTACAAAATTAATTTTTACAAACAATACCTCAGGTGGGCCGCTTGGCACACATTCATTTCAAGGAAAACCTTACAAATGGTATTTATGGAATTGAATCATGAATCTAATTGCCAAAAAACCACAAATATGAGCTAAAAACCCCCAAAACAAAACAGCCCATCAGGAAACAGTCCGGAATGCTCTTCCAACATAAGGCCATATTGACCCCGGGCTAGATTCTTTACCAGTTTTAACCTCATCCTGAGGTGACTGCCATGAGCTGTACCCAGACGACATCACAGCGTAAAAAAAGAACTGAACTGTCGTGAGGATATTATGAGAGGTGAATGAGAGTCCATGAAACCAGTTCTTAATAGAACCCGGAACATAGTGCAGCTCGAATAGCCCTCATTTTAACGTAAGCCACCATCCCATTCGTCTCTTTTGCAGAGAACCCTCCGCACCCCTGCTATCAGAACCTATTTGCTCAGCTGACACACATATCCAGAGATAATACCCTTTTTCTACGCATTCATTGTGACGACTTGCCTCCAATCCACCACAAATGTGCAGCATCCAGCTGGATGTAACACACATATTACTGATGGAGGACTGCAGGAGAGACTGGGGTGACATACCCTGACCAAGGGTGCGACAGCACTATACCCCACCTGGAATTGACTCAGTTCCCCCTGACCTGGATGCCCTTTCCCCCTGCTCTACACTGATCTGTGACTCAAGAGTCCAGCGTTCTTCCCCCTGCTCCACACCGCTGCTCCCACGCCAGAGCTCCTCTCCCTGCCTCCCTCAGCCCGGCCAGCGGAGAGGAGTAAAGTAAACAGCGCTGACAGAGCACACACTCTTATCCGACACGGAGATAAATCACCAAACAGGATCTGCTGGACAGACAGATTAGCCCATTTGTTAGTGTCACTCTGTTCCTCCTGGAATTTTTTGGAAAGATTCTGGAAGCATTACTGCGATCTCAGATTGCATTTCACTGTTTAAAACCACAGTCTCATGTCCACTGTGGCTTTGTTCTGGTGGTATTGAAGAGATGGGAAGTTTGTTTGTTAGCTTTTACTCACACATTACACATCTATCGCCGGGATACAGTCTTTCCACCATGTAAAAGGACATACGCACAATCAACACAGATTATCTGTATGCACTCACATATGGGGTGCCGTTCTGTGATAAGTTCAAAATCTTAAGCCTGACTGCAGGAATGCACATATGCACATGTAGCACAGCCTATGTTCATGTTATTTATTATCCAAGAACCCTTGGCTACATAGTACCTACTGCATGCAAACCCCTCAAAAATGTAAGTAGATATGTATACTTTCATGTGGTAAATGCATAGTATATAAATATAAATATAATGCTTATGGACAGTAGATACACATGATTATATTCTTAGTTGAGATTTTCCCATAAACAAGTACTTGCATAAAACTCACACAGTTTGACTATATACAGTTACACAGGCACATGGACACTACAATGTGAAGTTTCTCCAGTTAGATTTGTCTTAAGGCAAATAGTTAGAGATGGTAAGTAGATGAGGGTTTGATAGGTTTGGCCAGACAGTCACCACAGCTGTGTATGAGAGGACTCTCCAGTCTATTTGCAGAGCTTCACACATGAAAGTTTTACACAATCCACTTTATTACAGCTGGACATTTATGGAACCAACTCTGGTGAAGTATCTTGCCAAGGGGTACAAGAACAGAATCTCACCTAACCCCCCACTCACCGCATCCCCCCCCCAACACACACACACACACACACACACACACACACACACACACACAGCTGATGCCACTGTCTGCTACTGCTCTACAGCTCTGAGTCTGTGTGCTCTGTCAGTGTCTGTGTTCCATCTGTTCCTCTGACCTATCTGACACCTTGCCCCTGTCTCTCCGGTGGGCAGGCTTGTAGGGATTCAGGCTGGGTTAGCAAAGATGGCTCTGCACCATTTGTGTAGGGGTCTGCTCAGTCCTGGTTCTGAAGTTCTTTAATACAGAGACTTTCCAAGTTCCCTTTAAACCCACTGACATTGTCAAAACACGGGAGGGAAGTTCACTTGGTTCAAAGACTGTGGTGATTCAGCTGAAACAGATGGTTATAGTAAATGTGTGGGAAGAGGGACTTGCTGATTCTGTGGTCCTCTAGGAGCAGGGATGAAGTGGCCGAAGTCTGTCTAATGAATGATGTCATCCACACAGGAGCCAACTGATATTAGCCAGACTCCTGAACGTCCTTAGCCGATTCTCCTCCCAAATGTTCTCTAACTTGTGGAGACAGACACAGACACCCTGACTGAGTGCTCTCTGACTGACCCCAGCTTTTTCTTTTCAACTTTTCTGTCACTTTCCTGAATATTGTGATACAAGTATAAGCCATGCATTTATAAATGTTTCTTAATGACTAATTAATCTATTTATTTATTCGACAAATATTCTTACTCAGTGCACCTTATAAATCTGCTCATTTATGTATTGCTACTATTTATTTATGAATTTACTTATTTAAGTCAAAGACATTCATAAGCAGCACAGACAAGGAAGAGGAGCATATTTTACAAGAAAACATACGCACGTTTATTCACCACAGGAGCATCTTTACTTTACTTACTTTACTTCAAACATGAAAAAAGATATAATCCAAATATCTCACTCACAACTGACTCGAACATCAGCTTTATGAGAGGAAAAGGAGCTGAAAACAGTGGAGGACATGAAAGAAGAGGACAAACCCAAAGGGAGAGCAGTAATGTCGAAAACACATTGTGACCGCAGATGGACTCCTACTGTGGACCGCAGATGGAGGTTCAGACACACTCCGTGCGCCAGGGCTGTGCTTTACCCAACTGTGTTAGCTGCCTCGTGTGACCTCACAGTTTCACTCTGCTTCTCCATGTGGAGACCGTAGACAGAAGAGCACAGGTGGGGGGCCTGCTAGGTCTGCATTGGCTAATGATACTCATGCTCAAGTCCATTCACTCTTAGGTTGAATAATGATTAAGGAGAGAGTGGTAAGATAACATGTCAACTCCCCTACCCCATCTGCTCCATCACATCAGAGCAATACGAGTGATTACACGAGGAAGTGCTGTTTTAGGGGGGAAAAAGAAAATCTTCATATTCTGATTCAGTCAATTTCTAAACCTCATCACAGAGCCATGGGATTGCATACACTCTCCCAAAGCATCACTTGTATTCACCTGATTTTTTCACTATAGTACTGTATTTCACATAATTAAACTGAATGTGATGCTGTCAATTTACCAGCCAAAGGACCTTCCCCTTGTGTTACTCTTGGCTTCTTGTTACTGTGACGACATTAAGTCCCGTGATGTCACAACCCCCGCTGCCCTAACTGAATGGCATTCAGTGCTGATTGGGGGGGGGGGTGTGTGGAGTGAGCGCGCACGTGCAGCGTCTCTGACATCATCAAAGCGACAGCACGTGGGTCAGTCCCACAAGGGGACCTCACTGGGACGCTCCTTGTGTAGCAGCACATATGAAAGCACTGCCTCAACCCATCCCTCAGATGATCACCTTGTCATTTTTAATTCCGGCGAACAGGCTTGGTTAGCTTTTTCCCCACTATGATTTTTTTTGGCCAGATATTAGTTTAAAGTATCACACAAAAGATGGCTCCTCCTGCAGCTTTGCATGTTGCAGTCTCTGCACTAGCACATTCTGTATAGAAAAGACAAATTTTCATTGGATCACTACAGTCACCACCTTCAGCAACAGCCTGATTTTTCAAAGAGATCTACAATCCAAGTACAATTCTAACTGCAACCTTGCTTACCAGGTATGAATCAAGCCATGATCTAAATTGGAAAAACGTATGTACAAATGCCAATCAATTGGAAACAATGGCTATTACACCTGCTCAATTAATTAAGAGCATGATACTTAAGAGACAAGAGAATAACAAGTGATGCTTCTCCCTACTGTCGGTTCATTCTTATGCTAGATATGTGTATGGTTGTCACAAGGCATATATAAGTCTATATGAATAATGCATGGTGACAAATGGCTGGTAAGTGCGGCTAAGTCCTAGTTCCGCTTAAATGGCAGTTGTCTGGTGTGATTGCTGGCTGCGCAGTTCTCTCATAGTTGGTAACACACTTCATTTAGCCAAAGTCATGTACAGCATGCATTATTTAAACAACTTCTTCCCTCTCCCTGGCAATGGTGCTACTCACATCCTTCAGCATAAAGAATTACGGGAGATAAGCACAAAAACTCTGTAAAATGTACGTGCATATAGGCATGTGGACAGGATAGGTGGGGGGTAGACCACAGCTCCTACACATGCATGTCTATTGTATTATAACACCTCCTGAACTGGTGACTCTTGAACTTTCAGTACCCTCTCTGCAATTGTGCAAGTGGGGAAATTTATGAAACACTACACTTCACACACCCTTAATAACTTTAACATGTGCATCTTAAATATCTTTAAAATAGTACAAGTCTGAATGAAAAGATTATACCATTCAGTGTGGGGAGTGTGCTTAGAGAGCTCTTAAGAAACAATAATGATGAGAACTGGCCATTCAGCCCATCTCAGCTGTGCAGAAAATCTACACTGAAGCTTTTAGTTTTGAAAGATTTTTAAAGATCCCAAAGTCTAGGACTCTGCTTTGTATCCAAGTTATTCCATGCTTTTATAATAGTCTGTGTAAAGAAATGCTTTCTACTGTCAGTGTCATATTTAGTTTGAATACATTTTCACCTGTGCCCTTTAGTTCTGTTCCCAGAATTTTGTTCCAGATAGCTTCCGCAGGCCATTTTATTAATCCCTTTTGAAATTCATGACTTAAATCAAATTCAACGTCAGCCTTCTTTTACTCAGACTAAAAACCCTTCCTTTGCAGAGCAAATGTCTCTGATTCTGAGGTTTCACAGCCCCTGTATCCGCATTTTGAGTGCAAATAAAGGCACAGTTAATCACTATGGATACAGATAAATGTGCACTGATGTCATCTGTACAAGATCTAGAATACTTTCACATCTAGCAATCAGTTATTTCCCTATAGGCTTTGATGTATCTCATGGGTGAGAGAAATTAATTTGATTTCACCTTTTAAAAGTGATGCTTTTGCTGCCATACGCATTGAATTATAATGAATCCATAATTCCTATCTCATATAAATTCTTGATTGAGACAACCAGCTCAATGAAGGAAGATTGAATACTATAAAATTAATTCCACATTACCTTTCTGGCTCACATTACCATTCGATTCACAGCATAGTCTCTGACTATGGGCCAATATAGACAAGCCAATGCCATCCACTTAGTGATGTTATCAGGCACACTGGTTGGCTTAATGGGCCAATATCGACAGGCTAAAGTTGGTTTAAATTTGGCTTGCCAAAAAGGTGGCATTCCAATAGCTGACTGACGCTTGATGTCTCTATGTTTGCCATTTTCATGAAGCTTCAGTTATAGACAGTGGATTTAAAATACACACACACGCCAATTCATTTTAGTAAATCAGTAGGTTTGGCATATCAAGCACAGACCAAATCTGTGTGACAATTTAGGCAAACATAATTGCAGTTTCCTCTAGTATTTCAAAGATTATTTGGACAGAAGCACATTTTTTACAATATTCATTTTCCTAACAATACAACAATTCAACAGCACAAACATGCAATCCACAGGGAAAGGAAGAAGTCTGAGACAGAGCGGAGATTATGAAAGCCACTTGGCAAGATGAACCATGATTTGTGGACACACCCACACACATTTTTGTACATTCAGACGTGCTATTTATGGGTATATAGGAAAACAGTAATTTCATACGTAACTAAACAGGCACACACAAAAGGAAAATATGGTGAAAACATGACTTCTGTACTCTGGTGACAGTTTTTGTGGGTCAAAAGGAAAGAGGTACCGCAATGTGTCCCCACTGATACATAATCTCACACTATATTTATGCAATATTATATTACTGTGATCTTATGTCAACATTGTGCCTAATGTGCTTGTTCTGAAAGTATCTGCGTGGGTCCCATTGCAGGCTTGTTTCTGTACAGGCTAACCAGATTACAAGATGTACGACAGCTGTCATTAAGATACTATTAGCATAATTATCCATCTTACTTACCTTCCGTATGACAGACTCATAGCGTCTTCTGTCATTTCCACTCGCTTTCCCAACACGTTTTATTTTGATGATACAACTCTAGGAATTACCGATCCAACATCGAAGACTAGCATCAACAATTTAATATTAATAGCAAAACGATGCGCTGTCATTAATGATGCCATGCGACGAATCCCGTATTTTTTTTTATCTATTTATTTATTTTTAAACCTAATACTGCAGGCATTTCATAAAGTGTTGTGCTATACATTGTAGTCTACATAGCACATACATAATCCATAGCTGTAGAAGCTATGTAAAAGTAAAAATCGGTTGTGATATTGATTAAACTCAATTTATCCGATTAATGAGAATACATTTTCAGCATCAATAGCTTTTTTTTCAAACAAAAATAAGAATTTGATCATGCTTCATACTTTTCTGGCTGAAAACGCACTTCACACAGAAAACGCACTTGAAGTAGATAATAGTTGCACAGTGGCGTTTTCATTTTTATCCACATTACTGGCCTATTTCAAAGTATTACCTCTACTTTGTTTTTTCATTGCTTACTGAAAAACCGAATCGGAGAACATTTGTGCAATGTGGACTTTTTCTAGGAGTGAAAAAGTGAATTTGCTTGAAAGAAATTCAGAGCGACATAGTTAACTCATAGTGGAAATAAAGGTAATATCCATTCCCCAAGTGTGGATACATAACGGTAATTTATGTTTGTTCTAGGCCATTTGGGGCATTTCTCCTTCTAACCTGCACATCGTATATTTCTAATGACGGTTTCCAAACAGTTCTCTAAAATTCTACCTGACGAGGGCGTCACTAAACTCATGCGCATTCTGCAAATCGCGGAGGCGAGCGCTCAGCAGCGGTAAGGAACGAAGCGACGCAGTCGGTCGTAATCCAGTGCGAGCAAAGAACAGGGTGCGGAAAGCAGCCAACATCTGATCTCTCTTATCTACACATTGTGACTGAGAATTACTTTTATGGACTGCGATAACAGTTGTGTGTGGGATAACGCCCGTGCAAAATGCCGCGAATAGATGAAAGACTCGGAGAATCCAAGATTGTAGCTGAATTTTTAAAATCCATCATTTGACAAGTTCGGATTGTTATGGGGGAAAGAGCGCATTGAGACTTACCTTGTCTGGGATATATCAGCCTTGATGGAAACCATGTCACCTCAGCAGGAAAGTACTGGCCAGAGTCGGTCTGCTTCTTTGACTGGAGAAACCAAGATCTGCACTCTACCTGAGAACAAAAAGGTATCTATTAAAGTTAATGTCCTGGGTGTATGTTGTATGTCACTGGAATCTAATATGCGCTTGCTTGATGGATAGCAACACACGTTGCACGTGAGTTCAAATCCTCCATGGAAATAATGATAATAAAACAGTCCGATTAGTATCTTAACACTGTGATGTTTGCATTTTATTTCAGTCGTTTTCGCTGTAAACATACAGCAAATGAATAAATTATTCATTATCTCGTAATGTTTTACACTAATATGCGCAGACACATCAGTCTCAAACAGACCCACAGTGCATGTATTCTTAAATCGGTAGCCAAAATAATGCACGATAAGGGGCCACTTAATGAACTGCAGTATTGTCGAGTGCGGTCTAAATTTGTCGGACTTTGAACAGTAAGGTACGGTTTCTTGAGATGGCCACATCCTCATAGCTTTCTGTATAATTGTCCTGTTTTCATTAAAATGCTTTTGTACTATGAGCAAAGATGATCATGCTTTCCCTAAGAACTGTGGTCGCCAAAAGAGAATTTTGTATATTTGGGGGGCGTTTCCGATGGAAATACCCTAGATTCCGTTACACGGAATCATATTCATTAACATTAAGGTAACAACGGGTAGTTCCAAGCGCTGCAATGCTAAAACTAGAAGTGATGCTTTGCTCAAACAGTGCTCCTTTATCTCTGGCTTAAATAGTTTTAAACATAATACCATGTGCAGAGCAACTTTTGAATTAACAAGAATTGCATTAACAAGAATTAACAAGAAGTCAGAGATCAAGGAAAGAGTGAATGTAGAGTTATTCCAGTGAGGCAGAGGATGGGGGTACTTGTGCTGCAGTCTGAAAGACACAATCATTCATGAGCAGAACACCCAGAGAGAGCAGGATGAGGTCCTCTGTGGCACTCTGTGTTCAGACTCCTGACTGCATCAGATCCCTCTCTGTGTGTACCCTGGAGCAGCTGCAGAGCCTCTCCCATCACAGTGCCGGTCTCACTTCAGAAAATGGGTTAGAATCGCAGTGTCAGTGTCAGCATTGAGAGGCAGAACATTTTGTGCATGGAGGAATTGGAGCAAATGCTGGACGCACGCTTTCAGAGGGACACAGTGTTGCGTTTGAGGATGCTTTCTGTCTGGCCGGAGAGAACGTTGTGTCATTTGGCCTGCGTCCTGTCCGAGTGGAGGACTGGAAAGCTGAATGAGAATTAGAATGAGACAAGGGGGCTGCTCTTACCTGTGAATGATCCGGGGGATGTGGCAGAGGCTAAAAGTGCCATGGGAGGAGAGCCATTCCTTTTGGTGCTGAGATTTACATGGAAAGAACAATCCTTTTTTGGAACATCACATACTTAACTATGCAGGTCCATGCAGGTGTAGGTAGCTCCATACTGGACCTTCAGTCTTTACACCTAGTTGTGACAATGATTTAGCAGAGGACCTGTTTGAGAGTCTATTTGAGGCTGATATCTAGCACATCAGGCAACATTATGAGAACCATAGAGTTTTTGTTTTGGTTGGGAGAGTGGTGGGTGGAGTTAGAACTCTGTTAGAGACACATCTTGCAGTTGAAAGCTGTGCCAGAGCTGTGGGCTCCATTTTTTTGCCAAGGTGTTGGGGCAAAATGGCACATAAAAGTGGAACAGAACTTGGAAAAAAATCCTTCATATGCTGCAACAGCAGTACTTCACTAGCTCAGTATTTAGACCCCCTGAAGTCTGACCCCAAGACGAACATCTGTCACTGCTTAAATCAGCACCCCCACCGATGCAAATCTGGATAGTTAAGGAGCAAAGCCCTGACAGAGCCAGGGAAATGGCATCCATTACAGCTGGATGTGCATGTGTAATAAGCAAACAGACAATTGTGCTACATATAGTCATGTATTCTTATACAATTAGAATACTCATAATACATCCCAAAAGCAGCGTTTTTGCATGACGCCCCTGTGCTATATGCTGAAACTGTTGGGTCTCTGCTGCTGTTAGATGTTGCAAGTGAACAGTGCTCTTCAAGTCTTGTGGTGTGAAGGTGCTATTGCAGCCTGTATAGATGAGGTCAGTGGAAAAGGCGGTGATGGAACTCACAGATTCCATGTCCTGGTTATCAGCCTGGAACAATATGCTGATTTAATGGGTTGACAGAATTGTGGCTATGGAAGTGACGCTACTGACACACTCAAGTATATATGCCCAGGTCTGATTTACAGTATGTGATGCTGTCTATGACTTTATGTTTATGATTCTCATCCTGCCTGGGATGTCATTACCAACAGAGCATGTAAGAATATGCTGTGTATATAATGTTCCTTCAAATTTAGCACACAGCAGTGTTCATATTTTGGGCATTAATCTCTCTGGATTGTCGTTGACAAACAGTTTTGTTGAGACTTTAAAAAAGAATGCTTGGGGTAACTGGCCATTTTAGCTGCTCAGATTTAGAAAATAATTATCTACTAATCAAGAGTCACTAGGCTGGGTAGCTGTTTTGAGTACATAACCAATTAGCAGTTTTCATTTCTGTGCCTTTAATGTGTGAAGTGACATTCAGGTATTTTCTCCTATGTTTCAGTGTCTTATACAGTTTGCGAATGTAGGCTCTGACTTAAGTTTAGAATTGTTTATGTCTTGGGCTCATGTTGTGGAACGCTGTGTGCTTCCTGGTGGATGTTTGAGGAGTCCTCCTCCCAGACTCTTCTTTGATGGTTGCCCAGGGAAGGCAGAGAGGGTAGAGACCAATTTTAAAGCACAGCCCTGAGGGTCTGCTCCCCAGGGGCGGGGCCGCTGTGGTTCTGAAGAGCAGAGGAATGAATGATAAGGCAAAGCAGGCTGTATCAGCCCTGAATCAAGATAGGTCTCTCCGAGCCGAATTTGTGTTATTTTCTCTTTCAGCTCTGCTGATAGCTCCCAGGGATAAGGAAGTATAAAAGTGCCCACACGAAGAATCACAATTGTAGTGGCTTTAATGGGGAAATCAAACAGATTTATAAGACTTTCATTCTTTCTGTCTGAAAGGAATGCCCTCTCCTCTTTTTGATTTTGTCTTTTAAAAGGCTTCATGACATAAGAATGAGCATATCCAGAACAGCTGTATTCACTCTCTCTCTCTGTCACACACTGTGTGTGTGTGTGTGTATGTATAACATGATTATGAACACATAAATATATACAATATACATGTTCTAATCACAAATTAAAGCATAACCTTATGATAAAAAATCCAAGAGCTTCCAATTCGTATGTGTTCCCACAGCTGGGCCCGCTCTAACACTGATAGATAATCCTACAGCTGTTGTAGTATTGACAAACTGACAAAGGTCCTAAAAAATAATGTGACAAGTAATCAGTTACAAAGACATTTTTCTGTCTCATATACCTATGTATAACACTGTATTTGTTATGGTTGTTTACATCTAGGAGTGTTGCAAGCATGTACTTTTTTAGTAGGCAAGTATTTCATTACACATTTTGTCTACACACATTATGCAGCTTTGCACCATTAAATGCTGTAAATGATTATTATATTTATATAAAATTTATGGAACAAATATTGAGCTATGCATTTAAAAATGATATATCTCTCTCTGTTTGTCTGTCTGTCTGTCTGTATCTCTCTGCTTCTGTTGCTCAGAAGATGAAGAGTCTGACACAGCGGCGGCAGTCTGCTCCCTCCCTGGTCATCAGTAAAGCACTAACAAAATCGAGGACTCTCTCAAGGTATGGTCTGCAATGAAACATCATTGTTTATCAGTGTTGGTCAGTTAAATGTCAATGTTTAAAGTGGGCAAATCAAACGTCACTGTGTTTTAATGCCACAATGGAGGTTTGGGTTCCTCTGGAAGCGTATTAATTACCTGTGTAAAAAGGAATATTACTACACAGTGTGCAATTCAACACTAGTAAAATCTTCATGGTCCCTTATCCAGAGGGAGCAACATGAGCTGACAGTGACAGTGAAGGAATTCTTGAAGGAGGAAGAGCTGGTTTTGTGCCCTTATCACTTCTGATCTTTGTCAATTGTAAAGAAGAGTCAAGGGTCACTGGACAAGGCGTTTTCAGAGGTCATCACCCTTTCATTGACAGTCATGTCAACCTTTGGGGGGGGGGGGGGGGGGTCAAGGATCACTTGGTCTGGTCTATTGGGGTTTGTTGACTCTCAATCATGTCAGTGAAATCTTAAGTGCTTTAGGTGAGCAAACAACCAGCCATTTACTGTGCAGTCATTTTCTTCTCTTCACTGTTGTTGGACCTCTCTCTGCCTGACTCCACCCCTCTCCATTCTTTCAGTTTTACTGCTCCTGGCAAATACGCGGTGCATCAGTAAATGGGGAGACAGAGATTGTCTTTGGCTGCATCAGCGTCGAGAGGCATAAAACAGCTTTTAAGCAATCATCACGACCCATTTCTTTTGCTACGGGCTTCAGTGTCACCCCAGAGTAGTTCTCACGTCATTTCCTGATGCCCACTCTGGGCTGGCATCGGTGGTTTTATTTCAGCTGTCACGTCCCTGTTTTCACCGTCAGCATACCTCGGATAACGTCTCCTGATGAAATGCATTGTCCAGGTTTATTGAGTCCAGGTGAAGACATGATTACATGATGTATTTGTATCCTCAATATTTACTGAGGGAAAATAAAGTTTCACGTACCTCTTTGGTCTTCCGGGAAAAAGCTTCCGGCCATGTTGGTTTCACTGGATTGTTGTTCATACCCCATGTCTGATGTATAAAATCAGGTGTCCATGCTTTGACTGTGGAGAGGCCGACTTAAGTGACATTTTAATTCAGCGGTGCTGCTACTTGGCTCAGTGGCAGATGGAAAGTTGGCACATTGAATTATTTGGTGTTCTTTTCCGCAGCAGGCTGGTGCTCCTGATTTACAATGAGTGACAGTACTCAGCAACATTCTGTCCCCAGGTCATCAATCACTCTATACACACAATGAGAGACAGTCACTGGTATAGAGCAAAGCAGGTAGGAAATTATTAGTGATGAGTTTCACCCTGGCTGGCTCCTGGTAGAAAAATCATCCTCAGAACCTTTTTTTAAAAAATCCATGCCAAAGTAAAGTGGGGCTGAACTACTACAGCTCTTATAGAACTGTGCCGTGTGGGCTCGTCTGGATTCAAAGTCAATATGTTATATAACGCTGAAAGATTATTTTTGTTGCTTCTGCCAGTGTTTTTTTGTTAGGGGGACCTTGTTAAACAGCTTTATTTGCTCTTCAGTTGGATTGCCTTCTAGAAAATTGAGATTCCTTTGTTGTTTGAGTGAAGGCAAGTGCGGTATTTCAGGTACAAATAAGTTGAAAGTACAAAAATGTGTAGTGTAGATGAGGCCTGTAAATGCTGTTAGGACACAGACAGCTTCTGAATGCAGACTGGAGTGCAGAAAGCATAAACAGATACTTCAGGTTGATAGGGGGAGCAGTATATGGTAAGGAGCAGGCCTCTTAGCTGAAAGGCTGCTGGTTCAGTTCCCCTCTGGGGCAAGGTATTTAGCTCAGAATTGCCTCAGTAACTATCCAGCTTTATAAATGGGTAACATGTAAAAAAAAAACTGTATCTTATGGAAGTCCCTCTGGATAAGAGCATCTGCTAAATGCCAATAATGTAATGCAATGGTAATTGCAGTTTGGTCAGACTTTGGATTGGCCTAGTGAAGGGTTAAAATGCAGGTTTAGAAACTACAGCATGCCCAGAAAGAGCAAAAACAAACAGTGTATTCCAGTGTTTACCCTACAAAACCTGTGAATGATAGAGGTAAATCTCACTAACCATCTTGAGGAATGACAGCCAACCATCCTTAAAGATGAGTGAAGAGAAAGCAGACTGCAGCACAGTTGTAAATGCAGGGAAAGTGGCACATTTTTCCAAAATCTGATGTCAAGAATAAAAGGGCAAAAGAAAGAACATGGAGAATACTGGCGTTTATTGCATCATTTACTGTTACCCAGTGGTGGTCCTAGAGACTCAGTGTGTATGCTGCTTTTCATTCCAACAGACCTAATGATTTATTTTGTTTTAGCTGATAGTTGAATATTGGATTTTACTTCTCTTGACAGCTAATCATCTGTGTTCAGAAATGTGTGTGGTACCAATAAGAAGAAGCAAGGGGATTGAAAGTATATGGTAAATCCAATATATATTTTTCCCCTTAAATAAATTTTAGGCAGCTTCAGAGTTGAATGCCTTATCCCCTCAGTGACGTTGAATACTAATGTGTATTACCAATTTTTTAAAGGGCACAACGTGGAGATATCCATTAAAGGAGTACCTTTACATGTCTGCCTGTTAGCGCCAATACAATCCATTTCATTAACAAAACGCTCGTGGCCAACAACAGTCAAGATACGTAGAATGCAGATCTGGATTCGGTGAACAGCTCAATCATATCTAATTGATTAAGAGCTCAAATGAAATGAAAACCAGCATTCATGTAATCGGCTCTTTTTCCTTGGCAGAGGATTTGGATTTGGGCCACTCTATGAAATGTACTGAGGCCCCGTACTCTCTGCAGCGTGCAGTTTGTAACAAAACGCCCTCTCCAAACAGTGTCACACCGTCTCCACTCGAAGCCGCGCGCTTGGTGGATAAAGTTTCAGCGGTGAGCTTTACATGGTGCATTTGGAGTACAGATGTGTACTCTGTGGCTGTGTTTTGCTGTACGTTTGATTGATGCAGATTTCAAATTGCAAACGGCAGCTATACATGCCCGAGAGCACTCGGTGCATATACAGCTGAAGCCCTTTCAGTCACATTTCACAGCATGTTTGAAATGTGAAAAATACAAGCTCAACAAATCTGTTTTTTGTTGGTGGTATTTGTACTTAAATTGTAAGTGTGTAACAGACTGTCAAATAATAAATACATGGGTTTCTATGGGTCATTTAAGTACAGTGTGTTAATTTACTCAGCCTTTCTCAATGTTATGTTTGGTTTGTGTATCTGCTTGCTCTGACTCTGTCAGTTTATCCCTTTTAATGAGCTGGTTATTAATTATCTGGGGAGCTGGAAGTGTAGATTATACAAATGTTTTCATTTAAAGCCTAGGGGAATATTTGTGCTTCATTACGGTACATTACATTACATTATTGGGATTTAGCAGACGCTCTTATCCAGAGTGACTTACGTAGGTTACTTTTTTTACTCCTAATATCTTTGCTACTTTGGTTCTCTTTACTACCGTTGATTGTGAAAGTGTGTAGTTTGAAAGGACATGGGTCACAGCTGACGTAAAATAGATTTTCCCAGTTCATAATAAACAAGCCTTCCTGAAATATTGGTATGGTAGTACAATAGGTAGATACACATGGGCAAATGTTATGCATCAGTATTAGTCTATAAAACCTTTCATCAGTGAAGTCCAAGAAAGTAATCCATTTTGGATCTTTGTATATTTTATTTCAATGCAGTGTAAAATGACTGGATTACTCCTGTTCAACCTGACTCAAAAAAAGGCATGGAATACTTCTACTACTACTACTACTACTAATAATAATAATAATAATAATAAAATAACTTCATTTATATACTGCCTTTCTTGTCACACAGTAATGTGTAGCTCCATCTTGGATTATCCACAGTAAACACAATAAGTACTGACAAAATTTGTTATGCAGCGATGGCTGCCAGAATGATGAGTTTCTGTGGCTGAGGGCTGGTTTGGAGGCCCACGATCAGCAGGGGTGCCGACCACCGAGTGTGTGAGTGTTACAGAGGTGCGGTGGGCAATCGGACAGCTGCCGCTCAAGCTATCATAATGTACCGAGGAGTTTATAGCTGTGCTTTTTACTGTGACCTGAATGGATGTTTATATCTGAACATGATTAAAGACTAGACTGTGACTAGACCGCACATCTGGCTTAATGTAATTTCATCTCTAAAAAGCCGTCGTCGTGAAGGGCTTAGCTGCCCTGATTTGGGGTGGGTGGGGGGTGTCACATTTGTGATGGCAGGCTCACGTGTCAGCACCTTGCAGGGACAGGCTGGTTCATGCAAGGATTTTAGGGTGCAGCAGTGAAGCACTGGGCAGCAGGAGAAGGGGAATGAAAATAGCCCTGCATAATGAAGTGAAAAGCTCCTTTGGCAAGCACTGTTCTCAAAACAGTTTGGTTTATAAACTCACTGCCAGATTTACTAAGGAAATAGACACAGTAATACAAGTTCAGTGTGGATGCAGCGTGACCAATCAACTGAGCCTAGTAACGTAATGTGTTTAATTACACAGTTCAGACTCTCTAAAGAAAAACCTCATTCTGACTGTTTGCAGCACACACGACACAACACAGGGCAGGATGTTACCTGGTCCAGGTGGTGAGGACACAGTGTGAAAACAAAATTTCCAGTTGGAAAACAATCATTTGAGTATTACATCGTATAAATATAGAATATTTTAATAGAACTGTACATGAAATAAATATGCCATTACATGAAGAACAACTGAAAAAAATAGAGAAAAGATGAGACAATACTCTGAGGTGCGCAAATGTCTTTTAATAAGGGAGAAAGAACACAGGTGGGGGGGGGGGGTCCACCTGAAGAAATGGCTTTGTTGACTAAACTAGCACGTACATACAAAACAGGTTGAAAACAGGTACCATACAGTACAATTTACAATGTAATTCTCTATGCTGCAGGCCGTCACTGTCATTACTTTTGCTGGATTGTACTGTTAATGGGATAGCAATTCCAAATTCGAAGAAGCTCCAAATACCACAAATTGAGGTAAAATATTTGGCATTATCCTAGTATTTAAATTTGTCAGTAATATCAGGTCAAACAGATTGCATTCATCAAGGAAATGCACTGGCTGGGACAGGTGTCCATTTCGTCAGTGTGCAGTTTATTCAGTGAGAGGTATATTAAACAAATGGCAGCTTGGCAGATTTTGAAAGATTTGTCATTTTTGGGGAATTAATCACATTCTGCATTGTAAACCAACACACAAATTTGATTATTTCAACAACTAATAACATCTATCTGTCTGTCCATAATATGAAGTCATTTATTGATTATGTATAAGGTTAAGCAAAAGTATACAACATTGCAATTTGAAATTGAAGATTAATTGAAACTTATTGAATTTTGTAGTGGTGCTCACTGTATACTGATATATAATAAACTGATAAACTGTGCTCAAAAAGAGTTAGACTTTATTAAAATTGTCACTCAAATATGAAGCTTGGGCTTCAAAAAAGTTCTAAATTCAACCTAAAACATAACTGAACTATTTTACAAATTCCCACTTATTTCTCTTTGCTGTGCAACATGCATGCAATAATTATTAAAAATTGAAGCTTTGAAACCTATAGAAGCTTTTTCCTCTTCAGCCTTAAGGACATGGTGTTGTCTTTTTGGGCATTTCACAATTTGATGTGATAAATAAAGTTTGAAAGACTACATTCCCTTCAGATGAAAAACAGAAGGCAATGTTATATTACATTTGTGGCAGAAACTGCCAGTTGTTACTTGGCTTCTTTTTGCTATTGTAATCCCAGTGACTTTTATGGTGTGCCTATTTTTGCGTGCTTTTTCCCCAGTTTATTTGCACTTTACAAAAGGTGTTTATTTTCTGTATAGGAGTAATGATTTGTACATGTGAATGGCTTGCCATTTTTATGTTGAAAGGGCTGTTTGTTAATAATAGTGAATAAATTGTGAATTCTGAGTAAGCAGACAGTCCCGATAAATGTTGTATAGCTGTTCGCATTCAGAATATCATTCAGTGGAAGGAATCAAGCTGTGAATATGGGAAGTTAGATGAACTTCATTTTCAGCATTCCTGAATTTTTGTGTTTTCCTTCAAATATTTGTGGGGAGACCAGAGAAAGGATGTCAACATTCATAACTTCTCTCACATTTGGGCAGCCATTAGGATTGTACCCCGTGGGAGTTTGACTGCTCTGTATGTTTATTGTCATTGAATCCTTTACAAAACACCCATAACATATTCCTGCAGGGTAAATCTCCTCAGCCATGATGAGTATTGTCTTTGATCATTTTTCGTACTTCATACTCTGCGTTTGCATTTCAAAAACTCCCATGAAAGGGATCCTTTTTGTGACACTATGCAGCATTAACACAATCCCGAAACCTCACAAATCAAACACTTTGATGCTGGTTATTTTCTGTTAGCTCCATCAGGGATTAATTACACAGAGAAATGGGAATGTCATTCGTTTGTGAATGTAGTGTGTTTTCCAGAAGTCTCAGCAGTTTTCTCATGGCTGACAGCCATCTTAAAGGGAAATCTCCCAGGGATTGCGCCTTTATCACTTGGAAGTGTGTGGGGACGGGTCCCAGTACAGGCCATAAACAGGAAAGGATGGAGCCCTCCAACTATTTCCTTTGTTCTTCAGAGAAATGCGCTCTTTCCCCGGTCCACCCATGGCAGAGATTGAGGTCATAATGAAATCAGACCCTCTCATTCCCAAAACCCAATACCCTTCATGTTCTGTCTTTCCCCTTGTAGGGGGGTTAGGCGTATATACCCTGACTTTTCCTCTGGTCACTGTTTTCTTTGCCTTCTTTTGTCAAGGAATTCATGCACAGTCTCAGCAAGATGATATCGCAAAGCCGGTTAACAGTTGGGAAAATGATCTGGATCGAAAGATGTTACGCTAAGTGTGGGGTTATCTGATGAGCTTTTTTTGTGTGGAGAAAGTGATGGGTTGAACTTGCCTACTGATTGAGCAATGATCCAGCTGCAGTACCTCTACCCTTAGCACTGAAAACATGTATCAGTGAGGGCAGCTCACTAGCCATGCTTCCTACATGAACAGCTCCACATTACAATATCATAAATAGCCACCACCTCCACACTAATAACCCATTATGTTACTGAAGATGTGCAAGATCATCCATCAGTCATGCACAGATCATTATTACAGTATCACTAATAAGGGAAGTGAAGTGACATGAAGTTTGGAGGCATGCTGTTGGAGCAGTAGAGCGCTGTCTCTTCTCGGCAATGGGCGTATGTCTCGTATGCCTCAGATGGCCGCATCAACAATGTGCATCACTGCACTGTAGGCACTGGGTATAATTAAAGACTTAAAGATTTGAAATGACTCCTCAATGAGAGCCCGAGTACCAGCTGAGCCTTACTAGGATATGCCGGTCTTAATAGGATAATACGTTGGAATCTCAAAGATATACATTCTATATATACACTGGGATTTAACCTGCTAAGTCTTCGAAAGTGAATAACCTTATTAAAGCAACACTGCAATTAGCTCCGTGGTGCCTTCCCCCTGCGTCTCTGAATGACCTTGTTAGATGCCAACCTAAAGGTACGATTAGTGCTGACTGAGCTCGAGACACCAGAGCACAAAAACACTATGCTTTCATGTTGCAAATGCTAAATAATTCCTGTTTTTTTATTCTGCCATCAGGTGGTTTTTGTCATGGCTCAATCGATGACTCTGCTTTCTGTTCTCTGTTCAGGACCTGGTCTCAGAGAGTGACCGGTTTAGTGGTGTTTGTTTTTTAGGGAGAACTGTCTGTCACCCATCAGTCCAGAGACTTGTCCCCTGGTCCAGTCCTTTTTGACCCCGTCTCGGACTTTTGTCACACACGGCCACGCCCAGTTGAAGACCGGCCTGCAAACACAGGAGCGCCACCTCTTCCTCTTCAATGACATCCTTCTCATCGCCAAAGCCAAGTGAGTGTTTCACAGACAGACAGAGAAAGAGAGAGAGAGAGAGAGAGAGAGGGAGAGAGAGAGAGGGGAGGCAGGTTAAGAATGCTTCATTAATTTATCAATACAGTATGAAGTCACACAGCTTACAAAGTCTGGGCCCTGCATCATTCAAAGCAAAGGGTGGGGATGGAATGGGACTGCAGTATACATCCACTCCTGTGGTGACTTCAGGCTCTGTGTACAGCTTCCAGAAACCACAGCCACACCCCTTCCTCCCTCAAGACTCTTCTCCCTGCTCTGCCCTGGCTGCACTGTAATTAACGAGCGCATGGCCAATCAGGTTAAACCGAGCCCTGGCTGGGACGTAATCCCTACCATTATGTGAATTAAATGGGCAGAAGGCGCCTGGTTCATTTCTAATTTATGATGTATCGGCGCTGTGATGCCCCAGCAAAGTTCTGAGAGCTTTATGCGTTCACTGGATCTCCCTAACCTTTGTTATCTATATTCATTGCCTGAATTCTGTGTGAAGGGTGTCGGTGCGTGCACCACATGTCAAGCATTGTGAATTCCAATGTGTGAAGCATTGTGAATTCCAATGTGTGAAGCATTGTGCATTCCAATGTGTGTAGTATTGTGCATTCCACTTGTAGAAGCATTGTGTTTTCCAATTTTAGAAGCATTGTGCATTCCAGTGTGAGAAGCATTATGACATTTGTTTTTGTGGAAGTGTGCTTAGAGATTGTGACAGCCCCCATGTGGTTTGCAGGTCCTCGACACACTTCAAGCTGAAAGCTCAGGTGCGGGTGTGTGAGATGTGGACTGCCAACTGCATGGAGGATGTGTGTGAGGGCAGCACGAACCCGGAGAGGAGCTTTGTCATGGGCTGGCCCACCTTTAACTGTGTGGCTACCTTCAGGTACACCACAAACAAGGATGCTTCTTCATCACCCCCACATAGACAGAAAGAAACAATAGTGGTCAAGCAGGGAGACTGAGTTTATAGGGAGAGGCATGCTTTGCTGTGAGTACATAATGACTGTCTGCACCACTAACTGGCCTGTGTATCATTAGTCAGAATCAGGGGAATACATGTGTTTTGGCAATAACGACTACATTACATTATTCTTAATATACTTACTATAATTTGCCTGTTGTACCTAATCAGAGATAGTCTAATGTCTAAGGTCAATTCTAAAATTACATTCCTGAAAGGAATGAATTGAATTATTAAATCTAATTTTCAGCATTATAATGTTTCTGGTGTCATGTATATCTGCAGGGTGAAGTGTTGAGACAGCTACAAGAGTGATGATGCATGTGGATTATAAAAAAAATTCTCTGTTTTCAATAATTTAAGATGAAGGAGTTTAGGTGAGGATTAAGCAGGAATTTTGCTATTTCACAGGGACTTGTAAGAATGTAAAAGCATACTGTATACATAAAGAGAAGGAAAAACAATACAAGGGGACAGACCTTACTGAATCAGTAGATCTTCATTTTATTTGTAAGGAGATGAGTGCAATTGCGAACAAGATGTTTAGTTTTGCGATTTGTCATGTTTGCGCTCTTTTTTGATTACGATGGCTTTTTAAGTATAAGGAAACTGTATACATGTGTATGTCTATGTCAGCACAGTTTCAAATGCTTTTTTCCCCACAGTTCTGTGGAGCAGAAGGAGAGATGGCTCTCTTTTATCAAAAGGTAATCAACTTAAGGTGTCAGACAGACGTGTCAAAGGTCACTCTGAGTTAATTAGAGAGGTTCACCTCAGAGACATTCACCTCAGCACCAGGGCCTCTATCCTTTTGAAATGCATTTATGTATCACATTTTTTTTATATTTGCACATTTTTCATTAGCTGTAATGGTTGCTGTGTTCATAATGAGCAAGTTGCAAAAACTTGCAAAAGCTCATGACTGTAAAGATAAAGTGCCAGAGTGCCAGAGTGGTTAGATTAAATATTCATTGTGTTTCATAGTCTTATAATCTTTAAATTATATATTGAGCCTTATTTTTGTGAATTACCAGCTATCATAAGTCTTGTTTACAGTTTTTTCCCTTCTCTTTTCCAGTCGAATAAAAGAGGAGAAAGAAAAGGATGATCCCAAAACCATTCTTCTGAAAATATTTGCAAAAGACATTGCGGATTGTGCATATGTGGGTATTCATAGTGTAAAATCCATTTGTATCTGTGTGTGTATATGTGTGTGTGTGTGTGTGTGTGTGTAGGGGAGGTTATGTGTGCTACTTCTCTCTCGATAGAGAAGCCATGACCGGACCTTCCCATGATTAGCCAGGGGACATTTACGAGGTCAGGATGTCCCTGCAGTTTAATCTACCACTTGACACAGTTGTCCTTGAGTGCTGTCCTGTGTCACAGGACAGTGGCAGCTGGGGTGTGATGCTCCACTCGATATTCAGTCATCCCCATGTAATCTGCCCCCTTTCCCATCAACAGCCCCACCCTCCTAAAACTCAGCCCTGCACGAGAGTTAAGACCATTCAAAATCCATGTGAAAGAAGCTTTCAGATCTCAAATGCTGCAGTAATTCATTCCGCCTCCAATTCATCAGCTGTCCAGATAAACCCAAACAGCAAATGTTACCTTTATTTGAAAGGCATTAATTCTGTCTGTCTGTTATTGAAAAACAATGTACAGTGGCATGCCTTTTTAAATATTGAACCATCCTTTTTATATTAAGATTGCAATTACTGACACTGACGTGCCACAGTGCAACACAGTGAAGCAAATGGAAATATCCTGCCTCTCCCCTCAATTTGACTTCTTCTGTACAGCTCTGTCTGGAAGATAACTCTTTACAAGGAGAAAATGAAGGACTGAAAATTGGTGACTTGTAATAAAATTGTTAAATTGCATTAATATATGATCTACCTAAATGTTATAGTATTGATTTGAAATACATTTATCAGGATGTGATCCAAGAAATGTGTTTCCATTGACCCAATGATAATTTTGAGGGTTGCTACCAATAACGTTTCCCGTGCAGAAAAATAATCCCTTACATTTGACAATCCCTGGCCCCTTTGTTTTACTTTATACTAGGTGTACGATTTATGTTCAGGTGTGACAGAGAGACAGACATGCGTCCAACTAGTGCAACAGCTGTAAACATTGTACTGGCTCTTTTACAAAGTTGTTGCCACTGGCTCCTGATGTCTGGGGTTTAAAATATGCCCTGTGTATATGTTTCTCTCCCAGGCTAAGACGCTTACAGTCAGCCACTCAGACTGTGCTAGCGAGGTCACCCGCATGGCTCTGCAGCAGTTTGGCATCTTGGTGAGCGTTCCCCCACTGTGTGTCTCGTTTCAGGTCCTGATCCAGCCCCCCAGCCGAAACATAAAGCATAAAAACAAATGGCCTTGTGAAAAGCTGTACTAATATAGTGAAATCAGTTACTATCTGAACAATACAGTGGAGAAAAATTTATTCATGATTCCAGTTAAGGTCTTGTAATAAGTGTGACTTGACTTGGTGAGAATGCATTTTCTGTTCAGAGGCAGTGAGTCCACCCTGTATTCTGTGAAAAGAGTGTTCTTTGCAATGGCTACGTAAAGGACCCAAAGCAACTCAGTATTTCTCACAGTGTTTTTTTCTCTACAGGGCAGTGAGAAAGACTACCAGCTGTGGGTGAGCTCCAGAAAGGACGAGCCTCCCTACCCTCTCATCGGTGAGTGCAGGCAACAGCTCAAGAAGTTTTTTCTTCTTTCACCTCTGCTCCCTTAAAACATTGAGGGTACATATTTGCACAAGTGACCCCCTAACCCCTGATCCCTGACCCCTCGCAGGGCATGAGTTCCCCTTCAGCATCAGGATGAGCTACTTCCGAGAGCGCGTCTCTCAGGCTACGGGAGTGAAGGATCCAATTACTCCTCCCGACCTACAAGGGGCGCTGGAGCAGCTGCCAGTGGACACGCAGTGCCAATTCATCCTCAAGCCCAGTCGTATGACTACGGGACAGACTTTAACGGGTAATGCTTCACTTTCACAAGTATAAGAGCAAGGACAACTAATGACTTACACAGGATCTCTGGAGAAAGATGCTGGCAGAGGGTATGAGAGAGAAGGAGAGCATAAGCGAGAAGAAGCATAAGAGAGAAAAAGAAAAGGGGAGGGGGGGAGAGGAAAACAATGAGTAAGAGAGGGTGGAGAAAAGTGACTCAGAAAAAGACAGAATGAGAGAAAGAACCTTTTGGTTATTTTTTCATAACCACAGCTTCTCTGATATAACCACAAGCCTTGCTTTGAAGTCCTCTGAGTGCATGTTACATAATTAAATACAACTTTATTTATTTTTAGATATAGTGTAAAATATATTTTTCTCTCTATTTTATAACCATTAGTAATGCAATAATTTGTAGTTTATGTAAGGTAAGTGTGAAGTAGAACTCACAGAGCACCAGTCTGTTAGCTAGTGTCTACCTGGCTCTTTTTCTTCCTTAATACAGTATCCACATTATTCCTAGTAGTCTTTACTTTGTTGTGCTGGTGAGCTATGAGTGTAATTAAGTCTGACCTGTATCTTAAAACATAGTTAAAGTAGTTAAAATCTGAAGAATACTGCTTTTAAAATGACACAGTGGAATGTAATTGTGTAAAGTTAGGTTAAAGGCTTTTAACAAGGTCATACCGGGGGCAGTGGCGTGTTTCACAGCACACGTTGTGTGGTGCTGTCTTGTTTGTCCACAGTGGAACACTTAATTTGCTGGGTGTGTGTTTTTGCATTCCCCCCTCAAGCTCAACACAAACAGACACGGCGTTTAAAAAACAGAGCCGCCAGTTCGCCCCCGCTCTCCCACAGAACACCGTCCACAGCCCAAACATTCGCGCGCGGCGCTGTGGCGGCCACCCCCCCCAGAGCGAAGCAGGCGAGGCCGTGTCTGGACAGTGTGTCTGGACACGTGTCTCCCTCCCAGAGCGAAGCAGGCCAGGCCGTGTCTGGACAGTGTGTCTGGACACGTGTCTCCCTCCCGGTCAGCACTCTCTTTCTCTCCCTGCGTCCCCTAGAGCCCGGTCAGAAGCCCCTCAGGAGGAAAAGGTCCTTCATAAACTGGGCCTTCTGGCGCGGCTCCAGCTCCCAGCTGGACGGCCTCCCAGTGTCGCCCACCTTGCCGGCCCCGGGGTGTCTCTTTGGCCTGCCGCTGAGCGCCGTGTGCGAAGGCGGTACCCTCCCCAAGCCTGTGATGGTGAGTGCGGTGCCAACTTCATTCACACTATCTTGAAAGTGAATGAATTGCCTAGAGGACAGATAGGACTCCAGGCAGGGTTAATGGTTTAATGCACTTGTGTCTCTACCAGCTAGCTTGCACCGTTTCTGGCTAACTATTGAAACTTGGTCATGCAGCACTCATATTGTGACTCTGTGTATGGCTTTCGCTTGTGTGCTCTGCCTCACTTGTAGGTTGCTTTGGATAATAGAATCTGCCAAATGAACCAATGAAAATGTGAATGAAGAAGAAACACTGCTGTGTACTTTCATGGGTTTGCATTTGGGAGGAGTTGCTGAAAGTGACCATAAAAGCCTCTCTCTCTCTCTCTCTCTCTCTTTCTCTCTCTCTCTGTAGGACATGCTGGCGTTCCTGTTCCAGGAAGGCCCGTTCACCAGAGGGATATTCCGGCGCTCTGCCAGCGCCAAGGCCTGCCGGGAAATGAGGGACAGGCTGAATTCCGGGACTGACAGCCTCCCGCTGACCTGCGAGTCCATCTTTGTCATCGCCGCCGTCTTCAAGGTAAGTGCGAGTCACACGACTACACTTAAATGCTTAGGGCGCGTACAGCCATGAGCCGAATTCACGCTGTCGAATTTCATCAATGGCCTACCAGCTGGTGGCTTACCGCTCCCGAGCAACATCCTTTCCCTCTGTGGGGCGTCGCACGGAGTGTGGACTCATTCACCTGGACTGGGACACAGCCTCCTCCCTCCCTCCAGAGGAGAGGCGGGCTCCAGTATGCGTCACTGCAGAGTCTTGTTCGCATGCCAGCCTCCCTGCTGAGGGTGCTAATCGTCCTGTATTTGTGATGATAAGTCATCTAATCGCGTTATCTGCATATCGTGATGCTAATAGCAGGGGTATCTGGGGACGCGCAGAACATTCACTCGCTATATAGCTGCCCCAATCAGGTGGTGCTTGGTGCATAGAGTACATCCCTTATTAGACTGAATGGGCTACATCCTGTCCAAGCATTTTGGACAGGTCTAATGGAATTAGAATGCAGATTCTTTAAGAGAGTAATTCTATGATAAACGCTGATTCTGGAACACCGAGCAGCTGTTCCCTGTGCTCACATTTGTTTCCATCAGTGTGCACTGCACTGGATGGAGCAGTGCAGTGCATGCCAAGTAGAATGACTTGTAACCCTGTATCGAAATCTTTGCCTCACACAGGACTTCCTGCGGAACATTCCAGGCAGCCTGCTGTCCCAGGACCTCTATGAGCACTGGGTGGGAGTGATGGACCAGGCCGGAGAGGGAGAGGAGGACCGGGTGCAGGCCATCCAGAGGTGATGCCCGTACACCCATCCAAAAGAGCACGCTGGTTTCGCAATGTGTTGATATAAAAATAATATTGTAGCAGTTTTATCATGCATTGAAAAAATGTTGCAAGACTGTTATATGTGAACTGTAAAGGAGCTCCAGAGCCAGACTGTCCATGCCAGATGTGCACACAGCAAGCAAAATGGTGGGATTGATGGGAAATGTAGTCTAAAACCTAAGGTTACTGAAAATGTTTAAAATCCACTTGTGAAGTTTTAACCTTTACAAAAACAAAGACTTGTGAAAACGTGGTTAATGCTCAGCTCCTGAATGGTAAAAAGGCACTCTACCTTTGGTCTGAGTGACTAGCTCAGCACATGTGCATGGGTTCATGTTCACACAAAATCCCAACAGGGACATTTGTATACTGGGACGTACTGTAGCTAGCTTGTGTAGCTAGCTAGCCAGGTCTGTCCTTGCTCAAAGTCTTCCTTCTAGTAAATCAACTTTGCAGAGAGAATGTAGTGATAACGAACGAGGTGCACGCTAGTTCATTCAGTCAGTCACAAGCTTCTCTGTTTATCTCGCGCTGCAGCGTTGAACTGGCATTGGAACAATTCAGCCCTGGGTGTCTGATTAGGGGCTAGAGGACCAACAAAGGGGGGAAGCAAGAGGGGAGCAACCTTTGTACTACGAGCTGTGGAGGATGTGGCACAGACGCAGTGCGGCTTCAAAGCTTGTTTTGGAAATCAAACCGTTCCCGTTCCAGCTTATCCAGTTCCAATGAGGTGTCACTATGGCTTCTGCGGTCAATAGGAAAAACACTCAGACCACAGGGGCCCCTAAAACCCACACCGCACCCCCAGCCATGTTTATTTCCAGGATTCTTTTCTCACGGGCTCAGTTGCCGATCCGAAAAAAAAAAAAACAAGTTGCCGCGCCGTGCTAGCTGGCTGTAAGGAGATGGCAGGAAGGTGAGATAAGTGGAAAGAAAGAGGGAGAGAGAGGAAGATAAAGTCAAAGAGGGAGGAAAGGTCATCTTGATTTAGTAATATGAAAATTGTTTTTCTGCCAGAAAATGTAACAAAACAGAACAATAGACAATTGAAATGTGTTTGGCCTAAAAAAGTTAGCTTGGTTAAAAAAAAAAAAATCGGTCACCTGATCTCCGCTATGAGAGGAGATCAAAAGCGAGCGATCTTGTGGTTTGCCAGAGGAGGTAACGGGACATTTGTCTCTCGCTCTCACAGGCTGGTACAGCGTCTGCCGAGGGAGAACCAGCTGCTCTTGACTCACATGCTGGCTGTACTGCACTGTATTCAGCGTCACTCCCATCACAACCAGATGAACAGCTTCAACCTGTCCGTCTGCATCGCCCCCAGCATGCTCTGGGCCCCGGCCCCCTGCAACCCTGACGCGGAGAGCGAAGGCACCAAGAAGGTGAGGCCGCAGGTTTCAGCTGGCAAAGACTGTAAAACCCTGCTGTTTTGTGTCAGGTTAGTCCCCTCAACAGTACACAGAGGTATGGGAAAGCTTTGTGTTCTGTTAGTATTTGGCAGATGGTTGTGTGGCCCTGCGGGGTTGCTTTAGGAATGTACATCACCTTTCCTGTCTATGTGGAGTTAACATGTTACGTTACATTACATTATTGTCATTTAGCAGATGCGCTTATCCAGAGCAACTTGTATATTTGTACATCTGGATGTTTACTGAGACAATTCTAGGTTAAGTACCTTACCCAAGGGTACAACAGTGTTGCCCCACTGGGGAATTGAACCAGCAACCTTTTGGTTACTGGTCCTACTCCTTACCACTGTTCTACACTGTCACCCCCTACACTGCTCACCCTGTTTTCACATGGGTTTTCTCTGGATGGTCTGGTTTCCTCTTGCAGTCCAGAGACACACTGGAGACATTAATTGCCGTCCTCTGTGTGTGTGTTTGTGTGTGCCCTGCTATACTGTGGTCCCACCCTGTGCCCTGGGCCTTTTGGACTGGGCCCCGGCTTACTGTGAGTTTACACAGAAAAATGAGGGTACTTACTATGGGTGGATGGATTATCTTTCCATCTGTTTTCCTTTTTAACCAATAAAAAGTGACAGAAGTGTAAAAATGTCACACTGCAACCACTGTTGATGAATTTCACAGTCACAGCGAAAATACCATAGATGATTACAGTACGTCCAGTTTTTGACTTTCCTCTGACAGGCCTCCTTTAGATTCCTGAGTGCAGCTCTCTGCTCAGAAACAGGAGCCTTCAGAATGTTGCTGTCTCCGTTTGTTTGTGCGTATGGTGGCTCTCCAGCAGCTCAGGTCAGGAAGAAAAAAAACGCCATGTGTACATTCCTCAGGACAGAGCCAATCAAAGCAATGTGTCGTGAAGTGCAGGACTCACAAGGGCCCTTGGATCACACAGGAGCCTTGGTTATCCTCAGTTTGTTTCCGCAAATATAATTTAGATCTTTTTTAGGCCCGACACTGCAATAAGCCTCTGACTTACTGCGTAAATATAGTGCTACTTGTCAGCAGTCTTTAACAGTGGCCAAACTGCGGCTTGACCCCATCTTTTGGACATTGAGGTAGCTGAGAGATGGAAAAACTTCTCAGGGATGCAGTGGATGGTGCACTGGTGGACGGATATTGGAAGGAATAAAAATGCGCTAGAGCTTTATTGATCCCAGCTGATCCACATACTGTCCCTGGAGCCTGAGGGTGAGAGACGGGTTTGAGAGAGGACTCGCCATGCCCTCCGGACTGGCTCTCTGATAGGCAGGGAAGGCTGGACCTGCTGGAGGGAATCTGTCGGAGATAAAGGAGCTGGCTTCACAATACAGAATATCTAACAGCATTAATCAGTCCCATGTGGAGACTGTTTGGGAACGGCCTATTTACACACAAGTTAAAAAGAACAAAATTTTCTTGTATATCAAAATAAAGTGTGTTTATTTTGATAAGCAGAGGAAAGAGAGAATGGGGATTTATGAAGAATGAATAGAGAGAGAGAAAAAGAGTGAGAGAGAGGGAGGGAGGGAGGGGGGGGGGAGAGAGAGAGAGAGAGAGAGAGAGAGAGCAAGTGGACAGTGAGCCTGTCTCTCTGAAGCCAGCAGGCTTCCTCCTGCCCTGGCTGAGATCAGTGAGACAGGGAAAGGTCCATTCCCAGGGCCATGAAACAGTCTTTTTGGATACAAAGCACACTGAAATAACAGTGCTTAATGCAGGAGGAGACACCAGGTCAGAAAGCAGAGAAAATAGAAATCTGTTTAAATTCACCCCCTTGGATTCACTGGTACTATCAGTCTCCAGACAGGATCTGAATGGACAACCGGAAGTAAAACACAATTTTTCTACATTACAGTCATTTTATAACAACTTAATAACATCAATAAAATGTTCTAGAAACATTAGGAGAACATTGGGTTAACTGACAGCTCTTTTCCAGCACTAATACATTGAACAGAAGATCCTGTACAGGTTGGATATAAAAGAGTCACAAAACAGTTTATCTATTTGGTACTTATAATTCTAAAGGGGGAAGAGTAAAACACTAAGCCATTAACAAATTCCGCTGCCAGACTTCTTGTTCTCGTTTTTATAATGGAAACGTTAGTACGAAGATACTTTCCCTGAGAATAACCTTGACATTCATTGAGTCTGACAACGTGTTTGAATGTAGAGGCATCTTGTTGTTAATCCTCCCTTCCCATTCCCTGACCAGATGTGTGTCTCTGAGGAGGCTGTCTGGCGAGCTTTTTCATGCAAGAATCTTAAAAAATACACAGAAATCAGCCCAAGCACCTGTGGATGTTGTCTGCATGTATCAAAAGGTGGCTGTGAAATCAACAGAGTTCTGAAAAAGAGATGACGTATCTCTCTTATAAACAGCTGTTTTCCCATGCATTTGGACAAAGCCGTAATACTGGCAGGAAAGTGGGTGACATAGTTCATAACGTGTGTGGCCTCTAAGTGCTATGAAAGAGGGAAGAGGTAAACATGTGCTGTAGATTATGGGTTGTAAACACACTGAGCAGTCTCTGCTTTGTCTCCAGGTGTCCGAAGTGGTGCGGTTCATGATAGAAAACTGCTGCAGGGTGCTGGGGGACAGCATCACTTCCTTGTTCGGTGGATTCCCTCAAAACGGCAGCGGCATTGACCACAGATCTGGTAAACATGCCCTTTTTTACCTGGCAGAAATAAACATAGGGAATGCGTGTGATTGGACATACCAATAATCTGTCAGCATTCTACATGGAGCATTCAACCAAGCCTGTTTCTGGGTTTTAATTTTCAAATATGGTTCTCTGTAGACACTGTAGGAAACTTAACACACATACACACAGTCATGCATGCATGCACAAACTTAACACACACACACACACATATATGCCATTTAGCACATCCAAATCTATGATCTGCAGCTTAGTTTTGTAGATGTATCATCTAGACCTTGAAGTGCGCTGTTGTGGGTAATGTGTGGTTCTGATACTCCTGTCTGTTGATGAGCTTGTGCAGTGAATGTGTCTGCCAGTCACTTCTTGTCGGTGTGATTCTGTTGTGAATCGCTCCGTCAGTATTTTCTGTTGGAATGTTTCTGTAGTGAATGGTGACAGGAAAGAGTGAGCTACGGCAGCGGCAACAGGAACAGTGATCTCATTCACCGCAGTCCTGTGCAAATGTCCACAGGGTCGTGTGTGTGTAAGAGAGGGGAAATGTTCCGTGGCTGAAACAACAGCAGCTTTTCGACACGCGGCCAATTCCTTGCCCCGAGGAGTTGTGTGGAGACAGCTGCGTGTTTCGGCCCCAGTCGTGGGTTATGCACAGCTAACCTACTTTGAGTCTGCTGGAGGGCAAAAGGCAGACACTGCGTTCTCCACACTGTCAGACCTCTGTAAAATCACTGCACTCTTTCAAACAATAAACACACTATCAAATGCTGCCTGTTGTAATTACAGATGTAGTTGATGTTCTGGCGTGGGGATATTTCAAGACACTGATGCCGTCCCAGGTGTCACTACCCTGGTTAATGGCACAATAGCCTTGTGTGTTAGCATGTTAGCATGCACAGACTTGCATCAGACTGCAGGCCATGACTCTAGGTCTCCCCACACAGATGCGTCTGCCGTCCAGTTGAACGACTCCTCCTACGACAGCCTGGAGAACGAGCTGAACGACGATGAGTCTCCCTGCCAAGACCTGCGTGGGCAGAAGGACAAGCAGGAGAACCTGAGCCGCGACTCGGTCATCACTCTCAGCGACTGTGACCTGGACCAGCCCGAGCCCGACCCCGCGCCCGTCCAGCTGCAGCTCCCCCCGCTGGCCCGGCCCAGGAGGGTCACCCTGGCCGTGCACCAGGCCCACCCCCACGCCCATCGGGACGCTTCTCAGCGCAAATCCCTCTGCCCCCTAGGCGCCCGCCGGCTGCGCCGCTGCTCCGAGCCGGCCATCGGGCACCTCCAGCTGTGCCCGGCGGCGCCCCCCGGGCAGCACGGCGCCGTGGCCCGCAAGACCAGCTACGACGCCGTGACGGATCACGTTGAGGACGAGGTGTTCGTGGAGCGCCTGCAGCTGGACAGGCGGGCGGACGTGGGGAGTGGGGGCGGCGGGGAGGACAGGCGGGACTCGCGGGATGCCCCACGGCGGAGGCACAAGCAGCCCCCGCCCTTGCAGCTGGACGCTAGCTGCTCCAGCCTGTCCTCTCCCACCACCTCCCCCTCCGGCTCATCCATGAGCTCGCTGGACAGCGCCTTCTCCCAGTTCTCCACGGACTATAACACCCTCGCCCCCTCCGATGGCCGCGGCGGCACCCTGAGGGCCCAGGGGAGCTCCTCCTCTCGCTCCCCGGCCCAAACCTCTCCCGTCTCCCCGGCCTCCGTTTCTCCTTGCTCCCTTGCCCCTTCCCCCTCCCTCAACACCACTTTCCCCAGAGAGGCCAGTGACTGGAGCCACCACAGGGCTGCCGACGGTCTGCACCCCAACACCTGGCTGAAGAAGGACCACCGGCTGTCGCTACGGCAGCAGGACAAGGGCGACTGGGAGGACAGGGGCGGCAGCCCTGAGAGGGCCCTTGTCTCCAACGGGTCGGCGGAAACATTGCCGAACGGCGAGAGGAAAGCCAGTGAGCTGGGGGACCTCTCTAAAAGGAGATCCAGCAGCCCTCCTTCGTACCCTCAGGCCCTGCTGCTGCAGTGCTCCAAATCCCTCTTCTACAAGGGCAAAGACAAGGTGTTGACAGTGAAGGAGCTGAGGCAACTGCATGACCAGGCTGCTGCGAGGAGCTCGGGAAGTGACGTCACTCCCATGATCGCGTCAGCCGCAAGAAGTAACCTGCCGCAGGGAGTGTTCTACGGGCACAGCAGCTCCTGCCTGACTCTGCAGAGGCAGAAGTCTCACTCCCTCATCACGGCTGGGGAAGGGTCCGACAGGAAACCCGCCGCTGGACGCCGTGTGTCCGAGCCCCTAGTGGACAGCTGCAGTGTGGGCAGAAGCTCCACCTCAGACCTGGAGAAGCTCCACAGGCAGGCGCTGGACCACCGGGGCAAGGTGCCAGCCGGCAGGACCCAGCAGGACTCCGGCCATAAGGGGTCCGATGTGGAGCCGCTACACGGCAGTACAAATCAGAACCCAGAACCCAGGTTCTGCCTGTCTCCCTCTGCCACCCAGACCGTGAAGGACTACTTCTCTCTCACACACACAGACCCGGACACCTGCCTGAGAAGGAGCCAGGAGGTGGCCATTGCCATCGTCCAGGGAAAGAGGGATTGGCAAAGCCGCAGGTGCAGCGACCCCAGGATCGACGACTTTGACCAAATGTTTCTCGCCGAAGAGTCTTACGTGTGAATGTGATTATTTCTGACATTTCCGTTGTACATGGGCTGGTTTGTAGATTCTGCTGCTTGGCTCCTTTACTACCTGTTCCCTACAGATTATAAATTATAATGAGGTTTGTTCATACAGTACTTTGTCTCCCACACTGTCATCCGTAATGCACTCCTAATAGGAAGACAAATCACACACTTGATAAGTCCCAAATCTTCCACTGGCAACTGATTTCATACCTATGAGTATGTTCACACGGTCTACCACTGGCTTCAACTGCCATACTACAACCTGCAATTGCCTCTTTTGTTATGTTTGTTCATTCATGCTTTTACTACTGGAGTGAGGGCACTCTCCGTCCAAACAAGCAGCATCAACCAGTTCAAGGTTCAAAGTTCAAAGTTCAGCACAGGGCGGACTCACATAGACATGAATACCGTTTTGTGGAATTAGCAGAAGCGCTGTGGTTTCAGAGCACTGCTTAATGCCACGTTCATGTTTTGTTGATGTGGTGTTGCAGGCACATCATGTTTATGTGCGCTTACATCACAGAGCATTGTGCAAGAAGGACTGTTAATGCAGCCAACAAGATTGCACAGCAGTGCCCATTGCACAGCACACAAAGTGGGTCACCGTGTACACGCCGCAAACAGAGCAGATCACGTTAACAGGTGTTTTAGCTACATTCTGCCGTGCTAGGGTAGCCAGGTCAGCTTGTCAAGAGTGACAGTAAGGTGCGTGTGAGGACAGAGTGGTATGTGTCGGTAAATGATGTGAAGAAGGATACTGTAATCCATTTGAAATGCATGTGTGTATGAGGCTTACGAGTATTCTGTGTGGCAAGCGTGTGAAATGAGGTATTACAGGGCTGCAGCGCAAGGAGATATACGCCAATGATACGTAAGAGCAGTGTGGGTAGATAGGCCTCCTCCGTGGGAGCCATTCTCATCTTCGGAGGTAGGCCTTCTTGTTCACGACTTCTGTGCAGTGTTTTTTTGTTTGTATATATAAATAAAGGTATATAAAAAAACACATAAACTACTTTACATCTATGTGGATTAGTTATATGCTGTCATGGACAATATGCTCTGTGTTTTGTTTTCCATCATTGACATTGGATAATTAAAAATAGGGAAACACAAATAGAGGAAATACTGCTTTATAGGCTTATACTGTTGCCTGTTTTGTGTTAGACTCCCTGTGAAAACAAAGTCTTAAAGAGCTATGTGCTTAAAGCAATATCCTTTTGAGTGTGTCAAAGGCTTCATTTACTGTATAGCACCTATATGTCAATCCCAATTATTTTAAAAAATGGAGTAAGTGCATTGTGCAGTCTTAAATTAAAAACCATTTAATTGCAGCCAGTAACTGTAGTCAGTGAAAGAGGGAGTTGTTTCATGACCTGTGTGTGTCCATGTGCCTGTGTGCATTTACAGGATTGTGTGGGTGTGTGTATGTTTGTGTGTACATGAACTCATAGAGACTATTTAATCCTACCATTTTATAAGTAGGAATGTGGAAATATGTCACAACACTTTCTTTTCCCACCAAATCTCTGTTTCTGTTTGAGAACACATAGTGGTCTATGACATACATGCTGAAGTGTGTGTGTGTTTAAAAGTGTGTAGGTATAGGTGTAGTCACTGGTGCAAGAAATATATTTATGTTATGGTGATATATTTAACGTTGTAAAGCTGTTCAATATCAAATTGCTACCAATAATGCATACATGTATGACATAAAAACCCATTTATATATACATATATATATAATATATTTCCATAATTTCCTAATCCCTTTTTGTTTTATGTGTATAGTTGTGTATGTACATTAATATGATTCATTGTATGATTCAATATGATGTATTTGTAGAAGCTGTAAGAAACTGAATGTGTATTTTTGTACATGCCCATCCTGCTGCTGCTGTCTATAAAAGTATATCTGCTACAATAGAGCACCTTTTCCACATTGTGTATATCCGATGTGTAATGCACAAGACAATTAATTATAATAACTATAATAAAGAATCACGCTTGCAAAATGATTGCACAAAGCGGAGTAGGTCCTGATTTTATTTTCAGTCAGACCTACTTAATGTCAGTCATGGAGGACTTCAATGGAAGGAGTTTTTTTTTATCTCTCTTCAAACCACCAACACTCTCAGCACAGACTCCAAGTGATGAAATCTGCAGATAGGACTGTAATCTGTACACACAGTGGCTGTCAAGGACCAGGGCTGAGATCTGTCTGAAATTACTGGGAAAAGCCAAAGAAATCAATATGTACTACATGTAGTTTATCGAGTGGGGATTCCTTCCTCACAACAAATTTGTGTGCAAGTCAAAATTCCAGATGGTAGCAATCGAGCAGTATGATGGCACAAAAACCAATTATCCCACTGAACTCAAATCACCATCCTGACTTCTAGAAGAAGCATTGATATCTGTCAGCTTTATCTTAATGACTGTAGACGTACTATACATGCGATACATATACAAAGAGAGTGCTTGTTTCAAAATAGGGTGAAAATGGACAGCGTCCGTGGGTTTGACAGGAGAAACAGTGGCACAGCTGTTGAGAACTGCAGGGCCGTGTGTACAGTATTCCAGTGGATATTCATCTTCACATACTTTACTCCCCCATGGAGATAAACCATTTGCTATTAAGACACTGACAACTTTACACAGACAGCCAGGTTCTTCGTTGGACATGCCAGGGAATTAAGAGCTGGGTGACTGAGCTGACAGCTGATATCTACAGACTATACACTTCAACATTTTCCTGTGTTAGGCTATGATTTTGTCTGTTCACAATGAATACAATATATAATATGGTGTAACATAAATTATTTTATATTAAGGGAATCATGATAATATCATGACCTAATTAATAAGCATTAGATTGAAGTATTGGAAAAAGGGAGAGGAACAATGACCTACACTGGTTCATCCTCTGTTTATTCTGTAAAATTGGCTTTTATCAAGAGGATATGGAGGTAAAGGTCTATGAGCTCTACAGAAGAAAACAAATGGCAGAGTTAAAAGGAGCCCAAGGCAACGGACCACAAGGAAGCGGCAGTGAGATATATGAGACAGTCTCCATGAGGCCAGAGTTACTGCTGCTGTGTGTGTTCCCTGCCCTGGGTAGGGGCACCCCACAGGAGCACATGAGTTACACCATCTAATGGAAACTTGGGAGTAACCATGACTGAGCCAAGGGAGCTACATCAGTTTCTAGGCCTAGAGTGATTTGAACCTGAGTTGTTCTCGGGACCCATGGCTTAGTTCATGGATTTTCTGAATCACTTCTCAGTTATGGGATCACAGAGGCAATTAGAATATTGGCAATTTATTGGCTTTTCCACAAAATCAATTTTTCTGCAAGCATGCTTTCAGCCAACATTTTGCATCTGGATTTTATTTGTGGCATTGGGTTTTTGACCTCTTTGGCTCAGACTTGACAACTGTTTGGCATTTGGCTTTTTAAAATTCATTTAACCTGGCATTGTGGAGAATTCAGTGCAGTCTTTTGCCAGCTCTTAATGTAGGGGCAAGTACAGTCCCTTGGTCAAACAAGGGGATATTGTGAAATGCCCACACCAACACTAATCTACAGTTTAAATAGGCAGTAATTGGCTAAGTGGAATGTGTTTTTCACATAGAAATGACGAAATATGCCAAACAGCTTGAGTTACAGCTGGAACATTGCTTTTTGTCCATTTTTCATTTCCAATTACTCATATTTGCTGCCAGGCTGGGTGGCCTGATTCACTGAAGTCCATCTTGTATGGGCCAATAGGTCTGGATTCCATTCAGTTCCTTTTAGTTTCCAACTCAAAACTTTCTGGAACATATGAAGAATCAGATGGGGAAACAGTGGAATCAGTGCTCCTTGGTATCAACACCTATCGCATATCTTGGAATGGAAGATGTTGCCTCCTGTTGTATGGTTCACTTGCTGTGCATCCATCAATAGAATTGCACTCCCATACTGTATCCACCATACAAAGCATGCTTAGAACCCTACATAGAGGAGATGGGATTCAGACTTTATAGGAGTTCCTTGTCACCAGCCATCTTTGTCTGGTGTCTCTAATTGATCTCATTAATTACAATGACCTTTGCAGGGCCCTGTCCAAACCTAGGGTCAACCTTACAACTTGGATACTACTCTGCTGACTGAGATAACCTATGATAGTTTCACCACGTCACTGACTGTGATATCCCCATGACTTTTACACTATACCACTGACTGTAGTAACCTCTGACTGTTCAGTGATATAGCCAACCGCAATAATTGACTGTTACACTGTACCTCTGACTGTGTGATAACACCTGACTGTTTCACTGCCCCATTGACTGTGATAACCCATGACTGTTCTACTACACCACAGACTATGATAACCTCTGACTGGCTCATTACACTTCAGACTTTAACAACATGACAGTTTCAATTCGCCACTGACTGTGATAATGCTTGGTTCAGTTCAGATGTGCCAGGCTTTGTGCTTCCAGGGTGAGTTTGGTGAGTTTATTTTTCTTTTTCTTTTAGCTCAGTTTGAAAGGAGACCTGCATTCCTGGTGAAATGACTTGGCAGGCTTTTGCTTCATGTAAGGTGAGCTAGCTCACAGCCCATATAATCTTTGTCCTTTTAAATTAATTTTTTTATAGCAATTAAAGCTGTTTTTGCTCTTGCATCTTGAACTTTGCTGAAGAAACTATGCTCAATGAGGAACCAACTAACCTCACAATGGGAAGGTTTTCTAGTGTCAATGTGCTTTTCTCCCATATTGTTTGCAGGGCATTGCATAAAAATTTTTTTAAAAGGTGACAGCACATGTCTGAGATGAGAAAGTTGAGCAGGATGGCATTTTTTTGATGTTTTTACAATTATTTTGTGAAAACGAAAGAAATTCCAATGCCATTAGTAGAAAAAATATGAAAATAACCTTCACCTCCTGCACATCCTGCTCCCCCAAGCAACTTACATAACTTTGTGATGACAACAGTGAGTTCATCTGAGGAGGTGAATGAAGGGAGTGGGGGCAGGGCGGGTGGAGGGGAGGTGGAGTGGAGGATGAGTGGGGAGAACGAGGCCCCTTCTCTCTGAAGCGCTGCCAGGAGGGAGACCTGTGCTGGTCTAACTTTGCTGGTGCGCCTGACGACGGGGTGATTCAGACCGGAAGAAGCATTCCTGATGCGGGGGCCTCTCAGAGCCACCTGACCTTCAAAGCCTGTGCCATCCTTTCCCTCCGAAGCCCCCTAGCACGGCATGTCCTTTACACCCCTCTGATAAGGGCCACCTGACCGCCTTATCGGGACTGCCGGAAACGCACGGGGGATCAGTGCGGCGAAAAGCCGTCCGGATTCCTGCTTTCAAAGCTGACATTTCACCGCTGAGGGGAATTCCTTTTTCATGTGAGCATCAGGGGGTTGGCAGGTGCTCGACCTTTCCTGGCATTAAAAGGAAAGGATCTGACCACAGCCCCCACACCCCCAAACCTTCCTGCCTCCTCTGTTCTAATCTGAGCTCCCAGAGAGGTCCCCAGGACTGTCTGACGCCTGTGGCTATTTCTGCACCTTTGCCACTCCCACACCCAGGATGGGGACTCACAGTGCCCAGCAATTCTGTCTCTTCTGTGCTTCCCTGCACCAGGTAACATCTCCAGTCACCAACCATCACTCCCATCAACACATCAAAGGTAGAACCTATTTATACTGAACATGTATTATTCATCTACATCACCACCATCAAATGAACAGCAGCCCTATACATCACTACCACCCAATGAACAGCAGTACTATATATCACCACCACATTAACAGCAGTACTATAATTACTACCACTCCATAAACAGCAGTACTATACATGTCCCCCTCAGTACAGCCAGCTCAGCCAGTCTTTTCTTGAGTACATGTAATATAGAGAGTATAACTCAAAAGGACTCTTGTGTCCCAATGGACACTGGAGTTCTTAATTTTCACAATGTTTGATTAAAGTTTGTGGTTGTTCTTTGCACTAATAAGCTGACTATTAGCTGGTCATTAGGCTTCTTTATTGCAGGCAAGAACAGAGAGGGGAAAGATGTCAGAGTCCTGCCATTTTACATCATATCTGGAAAGTAAACAGTCAATTACTTCTTGTAAATAAATTAATAGGAACACATGGATGCTCAAAAGTGTTTGATAAATCATAAAGCCCCAGAGAGCATTGAGCATGTGATCTATGTAGCTAACAACACATAACAGTATCATGTGGCATATTGCTTTGATGCCACTGCAGTGTTACCCTGTGTGAAGGAGAGCCTTCACCACCTCCCCCCAGAGTCTAAATGTTAATTGTGAGTCAAGCGTTAATTGTGTTCACCCGTGTTAATTTATTTGGGGAACCAGCCTATTGGGTCACTCCTCAGTAATTGAAGGTTGATTAAATACAGGTGCGGCTGGAGAGCAGGAGGGAAGGCTCATTTTGTCCCTGCTTTTGGTTGGTAGGCTGGTTTCTTTGTCTTTGTTGTTTGGTTTTAAAAAGGTAAATTGTTGCTTTTAACCTTTTGTTCTTTTTGGCTCCTTTATGGGAGAAGTGTCAGCCAGCTTCTCTACACCCTGTGCTGCACACAGACCCTTAACCCATATTTGCCAGCGAGCATTGCTGAAGATTATATGTCACCTGTAGTGTGTAGTCTAAAGTGCTATTTTCACCCAAAGAAAACAGTACATTTTCAAGTTTCCTGTTACTGGATGCAAAAGATGACAGCACATCCTTACTATTATGCAGTACCTGTGTCTGACTGATGGAAACAAAGATCTGTAACTGCAGGCCTGTAAGAGACAGGGATGCTATCTGGTGTCGTCTGTGGTTATGTAATTCAAGATGTCCCACCTATTTCAGTAGTGGTATGTTACAAAAAACCAGCTGTCTACACTGAACATGACTGCATGGTCAGGCTCAGGGGCAGGGCAACAGCCCTTCAGAGGAAAGATATTTAAGATGTTTTGCAACTGGGGCACATGCATCCCTAGCCTACCATTCGGACCAGCTATTACTGATAACCTCTATAGCCCTGAATTCCCATGCACACCAGGCCCACAATGCCCCATTGTGTATAGTTTTGGCTTGGTGTCCCCCTCATGTGCAGTTTTAAAATGGCTCAAAAACATATTTACGTCATCCATGAAAAGAGCTGTGTCCTGATTCTGTTAGATGTATGAGGACACTTCTATACTCTTCTACCACAAAGCATTATGTATATGACAGTGACAGTGAAGCACTGTTGCATCAGACATAGCAGATGGAGAGCTCAAAATGGTTTGGAAAGTGCATGACACAGACAGCTGCCCATTCATTCAGGTGGCCAGTTTTCACAGGACTTGGTAATGGTTACATCATCAGAGTCCCATCTTGGATTGAAACATGCAGCCCTCCGCACTCTGATGCTCTCACTGCTATCAGCTATTATCTTTTACTGCTGATGTGCTTTATCATGATTTCTGTCAAAGTAAATACATGCATAACCTTAATTACCGCCAGTTACTGCTAGACCTCCCTGATTCACTGGCTGTTTGTGAACTTTCAGCACAAACATGTGCTTGTATCAGCTCAAACTAATTGTAATGAGCATTTAAAGTTACATTGTTATAGATGATGTTGGGGAAATTGTATTTTTAGACAAGTCAAGTGAGACTGTGTTATTTTCACAGAGGCACCAGCTTGACTCACATCCTTGATTGACCTGGAGGACTTAAGCCAAAGCATTTGGAAATGAGCTTTTGTAATTCAGAACTCTTTAACTTGCCTCTGACCTCAGGTTTGTGATCTTTTGGCTATTGTTTTTTAAGGGAAAGTAAGCAAAAGAATCAGATGGACAAGTTTTAGCTGTATTAGCACTAATTAATTTCAAGAGGGTTTAGTTTGGTGGTTTGTATAGGACATGGGAGTGCACAGTTCAGTAGGATATAAATTAATCGCTATAGACTTTTCCCATTTTAACAAACTGTCAGAAAACAAGTTAAACCATCAGCTGATTATTAATCATGTTTATATTTTAGTCATCAGTCGATCCCAGCTCCAATGTGACTTCTATGATATCTTCTAGGACTTCCCTCATATGCAGTTGTTGCTGATGTTTTTGCAGTGAGACATCAACAGGGTTCCTAGTATATCACCTCACATAGCATCTTTTTACTCTGCTCAGTTGATGTAAGAGCTGTCAGTTTGCCTCCGAGTGCTGTGGAGAGACATTGGTCAGAAAACGCTCTTAGGACAGATAATATGATTTCCAAAGATGAATGACTCAGAGACTTGGCAGGGTCTTGGCAGAGGAGCTACAGTATATGTGATACAACATTCCATGCATTCCTGTTTTGATCTTAATTGGGGGTTATGTTTCCTTTTCAATTGTTCCTTTAATGGGATGTAAAGTTAGATCCAGCGCCTGTAGTCTCTGTTTATAGTTGTTAAGTTTTCACTCAAACCACTGCACAGTAAGACAAAACAGTAAGGTGGCATTAGTGGTTCATCAGTAGCTTTTGTGGGAATCAGTCACTGATCTGACTTTAGCTCATTCAGAAATTGTGGTTCACATCATTACTACACTGCAGCAAGTCTCAGAAAATAACATGATATAGTTAGAAAGTCAGAAATATCTCCCTCTCTGGCAGTCTAACTGTAAAGCCAAACTGACAACCCAGGCACAAGCAGAAAAATTTACATTAGCATCATGGGACACACAAATGCTGACTCACAGTAACAATTGGCTTAGTCCCGCTTTTAGCTAGAGTTGCACACACTGTGGGTCACCCTCATCCCCCCAGGCTGGCTGCCGTTCAGACTTAAATCTGCAGGACTTGTGTTGCATTGAAACGAAATATGGACACCTTTTAGGAGCAACATCATCTGCCACTGACCCTGGTCAAGGGTACAGTGAGGATTGTCTGGAATGTAAGCAACCATTCTCCAGCTGAAACCTTTTACTGTACACCGATCAGTATAAACAAGGGCTGCAGGGGGACAGTGGGCTACCAGGGTGTGACCACTAAAGCTGACTGCTTGACCGCAGGCTGACATACTCAAGCCAAAGGGAAGCCCTACCACTGTCCCAAACTTGCCCATCACATGCTGAGCCGACTGACAAACACCAAGGAAATTCCCATGGTTGACACATGGTTGACTACCTCACAGTAGAGACATTTAGAGACACTCCCTACATCCACTTCATCTATCTCCAATTTCCTGTGTGCGATTTAGAAAGACATTATAACTTGTGGAGTTCACACCGAGAAAGAAAACAGAATTAACAAAAACATAACTGCCTGATTGATGCCCAAATTAACAAAGTGCATTATCTGAATCTGTGGATCTTAGGCTGAACACCAGTTAACACAACAAAGTCCATCATTTTAACATACAAGCATGTTCATTGGATAGAGTGCTAGACAACTGCAGCACCAGTATCCTAAGTTTTTCACAACAGAGCTGAATGAATGCAATGGAGCACAGGCCCTCTGGCCGTAAGGTTTACACAACAAACACATAACTGAAACATCACATGCAATGCTGGAGTCGGTGTTCAATGTTCATTCAGACGGTGTGGTTATTCCCTGCAGCTCCATCAGCAGATTCAGTCACACTCAGCATGTCAATCTGTACTTCTTAGAATTACAGCGCAAATCCTCTTACATGCTGGATCACACTCAGGTTCCACACATTAAAAACTTATCTCTCTCAAGTTGCTGGTTTAGCACACAGGGGCTTTTCCTATTATGTAAGGGGCTCCCCTGTAACAGGATTGTCATTAACAGTACAATGCCAAGGCCCTCTAACAATGTACGGCATAACTGTTTGAAATAAAACGATTACAGACTTCCAAATCCTGTTATGATGTGCTTTGCTTAAATCGACAACAACTGCGTGGAGAATCAGCTGAAGCTTATTAAGAGCAATTGAAGGCATAATAACAAATGAATATCCGCCCAAACTGAAAGTACATTATGGCCAACATGTTTACATTCTTATCCAGTTTTGTTTCAAATCTACATAGTCTTAAAATCAGCTGTGGAAACACACTACTTAACTTGTAACAGGACACTACCACACACCTGTTCTCTCTATATTGTTGAAATCATATCCTCATCACCACAACCCATCTCTGCTGTCAGAATTCATGATGATGATAGACAGATGTCATTCATGTGTGAGTGGATCTGTAGGCCAGATCCAGCATGTGCATCTCCTTTTCTGTGATTGGTTCTGCCTTCTTCTAAACCTCCTCACTGAGGATCAGGTGACAGGTGGAGCAGCCACTGCACATTAGGATGAAAGGGAGTCACACTGTCACTCCATCACAGAAGGCAGGAGGGGAGAGATGCTCCTGTGATGAAGTTTTTTCTGCACAAGTTCAAAGGCACAGCTTTGCCTTTATTCCAATTTATGTATTGTCCTGAAAATGCACTAAATAATTTGAATAATTTCTAGAACCTTGGGCACCAAGCACATGGGTTTTTACAAAGTTAAAAGTTAAAAATCATCAGAGTACACATTCAGTTTAAAGTCATGTTCACCCACTGAAATCCCTGATATGTGTCCATTATTCTGAACAGTACATGTTAAGGTTTTCAAGGCAAGGACAAATTGTACTGGTAAAGCTTAATCACCTTTCAGATTTAAATAACTGAATACTTATTTTGTGAAATATTTATTTAAAACATATTTTTGAATCTGGCAACAGGGAAATCACATTGATTGAGCAAACGTCTTGTTCTTATTGTATGAAAGCTATTGTGGTGTAAGGGGCATGAAGCATCTTCTCCTCTCTGACAGCCTGGCACATCTCTGATGTATGCCTCAGATTGATGTTGAACCATACAGAGGAGAGGGCTGTGGCAGCTGATGAGGCACTATGACTGAAGCATAGACAGCAATATTTTGAGGTTGAATGAATTTAATGAAATTATTTTGGCTGTGTATTTGAAAACTCAGAAGTCAGGTCTTGTGTATGATAAATCCTCTTCAGTAGCTACAGCAGGGCTTGGAATTCAGTGTTCATTCAAACAGTTTTTCAGCTGTTAAAATATCAGCAAATCAAATGTGAGCACAATAATGGACCAATTCTTTCCTTGAATAATTATACAATTTAAAAGATTACAACATTCAAATATTACAACATGTTAATGAGTGGCTAGTGTGTAAACCATAAGGAAAAACAAAAATTCTTATACTATAGCATGCAACTGCACTATAAAAGTGCATTCTACACTACAAACAGTGAGGATGAACCTTGGATTTTAGATGTGGATGACTTCTCCAGAGCAAACTGGGGGGTTTGGATATAGGTGAATATTCTGAGGAGAAACTGGCAATTTAGGGCAGGAAGCTAGGTGAATTCCCCACCTGCCTGCAGAGTCTGCTGCTTGCACTTTAAATACCTCTACCTGGTCCAGCAGATTCACAGTTAGAGGAAACGGAGAGGTCACCCACAGCAGTTTCACACTGGGCAATTGAGAGGTCATCCAGAAACCACACAATTCAAATAAGGATCTGCCGTCCAGTCTCACAGTGAGCCAGCCATTAAAATGATTAAACAAACATTCCACAACAGCTGCGAGCGGACCTCTGCAGAATTTACACGGAACTGAACCACAAATAAGAACAACCTGAAAGGGAAGGCAAAGATTCTTCCTCCTTGTGCATCTCAGACACTCTTGTGGGATTTCATTTTCAGGCTTGCTGAAGATAAACTATACATCACTGCTCCATATACAGAATTGTTGCAATGAATACATTTTAAGTGGAAGCCAGTATGGCAACATAAAGCCAGAAAAGAAAAACTCAAATAAGAACTCTTAAGATCCTGCTGACCTGCCTGGTAGTGAATGCCTGCATGTTGCCTGAAGTGAGCCTAAACACTATTGTACAGTTGTATCTAGGTTTTAAAACTCAAAGGAACTCATGAATTACATGTGCAAACAAATGAATGGGGTTAAAGAGAATAAACACCTCCTTATAATCTTCAGACATCAAAGCTCTTTGATCATCTGCACATGAAAAGTGAGAGGGGACAGAACTGTCAGCCAGGAACTCCTTACCCAGCCAATTTCCTCAGTGAAAAGGAAGCAGCTTGCTGCCCCCTGCAGGCTGACTGAAGTATGACTTCAGATACCAAACAAAACTTCATTAAAGTTTCTCTAGATTGCCATGAAAAAATGAATGCAAAGGCATATGACACAAACATCAACTGGGTAAATCTTGTCAAACAAAATATGATCATCTGTTGGCAGCAGACAGTAATTACTCCAAAAGCATTATCCATTACTGCAAATGTGTAAATAACCACTGCTCCATTGTTCAGCCATAATCAGTTCACCATCACATGTAAAAGACGTCACTAGTCAGTAGGTGTTTGTGGGAAATGGTGCAAGACAGAGGGTGACAAACAAGAGGCTACAGAGGAAAAGGAATTCATATGAATGGTGCTAGAGCAGCTGAATTGGGAAGTTGTACAAAAAATGCAATGTCATTACAGTGCCACTGTCATCAACCATGTGAATAATGACTTTTCAATGCAAGAAACAAGGCAGAGGGTACAATACAATCTGAGGTGGTATTTATGGCATCAATAATTAGAATATTTAGAAATGAGAACAAGAAAGTCACCGTAGTCACCATATCTTACTTCATTGTATTACAGTTCCAAACAATATATGTTTAAGGAATTTTCCTGTCATACTTTTTGACCATATAAATTTCACTGTATTCATATATAGACATAAAAGACAACTCCACTCTGGTGACTTAAGAAGTCTTCAATGCAAGGCTTCAAGGCTGCCAACATAGTTAAAAAACCTCCTGGTATGTCACCCTTAAAATTTCTAAACAATTTAAATGAATGTAGAAGTATTGAAAGAGATCAGAATCAGGAGCAAACACTCAGGAGACTCAATGTAAACATAGTCAACTGCAAAAACTTTTCATGTGTGCAGAGTGTGACTACTTCTTAATGCATAAGTGTCCCTTCAATGCTCCAGCCCAGACAGGATTGCATTCTCTTCGTCAGGGCCTGCTCTGGTCTCCAGAGCCATCTTCAGTTTGTGCCAGAAGACTCTGGTGTCCTCCCCTGGCTTTGGCCAGCAGAGGTAGGTGCGCTTCTTCACCAACTTCCTCATCCTGTGGTAAGGGGAGAGCTGGCTGGCCGGAATGTCCTCCAGGAACACCAGGATCAGGACGTCTTTCCGTTCGTCAAAGAGCCGGAAGCTGGCCACCTGGATCTCTCTGGAGCACCAGTCGCTCTCCAGGTAGTGGCGGGTGATCACGCAGATGGTCTTGCGGCTGCCGTAGATGCCGTCCACTATGTTGTCCAGGATGGGCCTGCCTGGCTGGAAGTCCCGCTGATGCAAGCAGAGCTTCCAGCCCTGCTCGCCCTCCAGCTCGGGAAGCAGCTTCTCCAGGACCCATGGCTCATCGTGAAAATTGTAGGAGACAAAGGCATCGTACTGGAAGTGAGGCCTTTTATGCATCTTCTTCTGCCTATAGTCATAGAGGAAGGCTAGGAAGAGGTAATAGGCATAGATCACCTGCCAGCGCAGGAAGTGATAGAAGAAAGAGGCCAGCAGGGTCAGCAGGACCACAGTTGCCGTGCAGATGAAGCAGTACATCCCTATGTCCACCGTGCAGGAGTCCGTGTCCAGATCCACCAGCTTAGTCCCCCTCAGGTCGGGCGGGTAGTTGCAGGCGAACATGCTGGCGCTGACGACCTGGGTGCGGTTGTCCGTCTCCGCCCAGTTGATGAACCAGGCGTTGTTGCAGTCACAAGTGAATGCATTCTCTTCCAGGTTCAAGTAGGTAAGTGCGGGAAGGGAGCGGATTAATGTCTCGTTAATGACTGCCAGCTCATTCCTCCTCACCTGCAGGGACTGGACTTTGGAAAGGTTAGCATTGATCAGGAAGTCAAGGGACTGTAAGCGAGCCTTTGACAGGACCAACACAGTGAGGTCCGGGATTTTCTGCCACACCTGTGGAGTGAGGGCAGTGAACACGTTCTTGCTGATGTCCAGGTATGACAGGTGTGGTGTGTGGTTGAACGTATCCTGGTGCAGAAATTCAATGTTTCCATTTCCAATTTCAATGGTCTGCAGAGAACTCAGGCCATAGAGAAGATTGGACGGCACATTGCGCAATCCTTTATGGCCCTGGCTGTTGATTGACAGCGACATCAACGTCTTCAGCAGACGGAAGGGCGGATGATCTAATTTATCAGAGCTCTCATATGATATGTAGTTGGAGGACAGCTGCAGAACTTTTAAGTTACACAGTCCTGAGAAGATATTTTTTGCACTTATTGTAACTTGCGTGATCTTGTTTGATCCCAGATATAACTCTGTCAGGTTGTCTAATCCTATGAAAGCCTCATCTTCTATTCTAGAAATTTGATTATCCACAAGATCCAAGTACTGAAGGGAGCGTAAGCTTTGGAAGTCTCCTCCCTTGACAGCGCTCAGCTTGTTGGATCTCAGTTCCAGATGCTGCAGTTTTTGTAGGCCAGTTTTGAAAGCATCCATGACGCTCAGTATTTTGTTGCTCCCTAACTTCAACGTCTGCAGGTTTTGCAGGTCCCTGAAAAAACACCCACTGAGGGCAGATATGTGATTGCGAAACAGCTGGAGACGTGTGACCTGCGTAAGGTTGGCAAAGTCAGAGCATGACAGTTTACTGATGCTATTGTAAGTGAGATCTAAGGACCCCAGGGTGGTGAGATTCTGAACGGCCCTCGGGACCAGCCTGAGTTTGTTGTAAGCAAGACGGAGGGTGGCCAGCTGCACAAAAGGCCTGAACGTGAACTGCGATACGTCATGGATACAGTTGGAAGACAGATCCAGCTCATTCACGAGGGAGCACGGCCGGAACAGCTGGTCGTTGACAGATGTCAGGTTGTTGTTCTTGAGGCGAACAACTCTCAGACTAGGTATCTGGCAGGCGTCCTTCAAGAGGCTTTCAATCCTCAGATGCTTCATGTCATATAGCCTCAGGTTTTGCAAGGAGAGGCTGAAGCTGCGAAATATTTTGGCTGCATCCTGCTCTGAGATATGGAGGCCACTCACGTTGAGCCTGTTCACATTACGTAGGAATGACCTGTCCCCCACGTCCCACTGCATGTGTCCATTACCACCACAGTAGGAGATGTCCAAAGTCTCAAGACGAGGAAGAATGTCTTCTGTGATCTGGAATATTTCTAGTGGATTCCAGGATAAATCCAGCAATTTTAGTACCAGTGATGTGTTACATACTTCTTGGGACCGGAAAGTAGAAATTCTGTTGCTTCCGATGTACAGCTCTTGTAAGGCAGGTAATTTTAGGATGGGATGCACACTCTCTATATGCTGAAACTTATTTCCAGTTAAGTTCACTGTCTCTAAATTGAAAAGTGAGCAAAAGGCCGAAGACTCAATGCTGCTAATGTGATTATTGTCCAGTCGTAGGGTCTTGAGGTTGACAAGGCCCTGAAAATTGTTGTTTGAGATAGTTCTCAGGTTGTTGTGGGCTAGATTTAGCTTACACAAAGCCGTCAGTTCTCTGAAAGCTCCAGCTTCCATATGAGAAATCTGGTTGTTGGATACATTTAAATTTTTGAGGTTTGTGAGATTTTTGAAATCCCCCACCTTGATTTGTGAGATGTAATTGAAAGAAATGTCTAAGGTCACTGCATTGGGTGGTATGGGAAATGGAACAGCATGGAAATTCATCTTGAAACAAAGCACAGTGGGTGTAAAGAACAGGACCGTGTTGTTCAAAGAACGACGAATGGTGCAGTTTTTAAGAGAGTACCCCACTGTTGGATCTATATAAACCCAGGGAAGCCACACAAAGCATAGCAATATCAGAGAGAACCAGGTGCTCCCTTCCATATTTTCTTTCTCTCTGTTGGAGAATCCTTATAAAAATAATATATGTCAAAGCATTTATTTTGTTCATTAGAGGGTATGTTGTAAAGTATTTTATCCAATGTTTCCAATGTTTTATCGCTAATTAAATGAATGTAGGACAATTGGACAATGTTGGACAATTATACATTAACAAAATAATTTAACATTTTTAAATTAAAAATATAATGAACGTTTTCACATATATTGATTCTTCAGATGGTTCTCTCAGGTATCAGAGCCACACTTATATTATGTTTAACAGTCTGGGATTTTGGCAGTGACTTTTGCAAGCCTTCTGGCACATCCTTACTGTTGAAATGATGATGAAACAGTGGATTTCCATGAGGTTACTGTGATTTTGAAATGTTTCATTTCATGTTTGATCTGCAAACAAAAGAAAAAATGGCATATTTTTAGAAACTTAAAGAGATAGTGTATCAAATTTTGTTTAGTAGATGAAACATCACAAGTACAGACATTCATGTTAATCACTTTTTATTGTGATATTATTAAAAACACACACCTCTTTTAAACACTATGCAAGAATAGTATGTGGAAGCAATGTGCTGTTATGGTTAAGAAATTTAACTTGAGGTTGTGGATCAGTAGGGGGTTGTGAATGTGGCATTGCTGTTGCACTGTTGAACATGGAATGTTACCAGGATTACATCAAATATTAGCTGTATAAATGTACAGTATGCCAAGCATAGTTTTACAATTTTATAATGGATCCATACTCAAAGTTTGAATGCTTGACTGGTTTATGGAATATTTGACAAATGGCAAAGTATTCTTGCTAATTTCCTGTTTATTTTATTTATTTATTGAGCATGACTCTGTGTAAGATCATATTTTCTACAAAAGTGAGACATACATTAGACTGCATTCCTGGAAAGCTTGTTGCAAACTATAGTGAATCCTATTTCCCCATAGACACAATGTTATACTGAACAAGCCAAGATAAACCAGATAAATATGGGATTAGGTCAAATATTTACATGTATGTATTTTCACTGGAAATTTATCTCTAAGATGAAATGTATTAAGACATGAAAGACAGCATAAATATTGGGCATCAGTGAGAGATTGACAGGACGCAGAGTAAAGAAAGATGCGTGATCAAAGTGAAAGAGGAAGCTCATACACAAAGGGTAAAATAGATCTATCTGCGCTTCATTGGTTTAAATAGAACCATCACAGGGTATTGCCATTGGGGGTTGTCTTGCTGGCCCACTTTCTGACACTTGCTCTCGCTGTCATCATTAACGTCGTAAATGCAGATCATCAAAACTAGATCATCGCGAAACAATATGAACATATTATAGGCTTTTGACCTTGATGGCCATTGCATTTGAGGAAAAAATTGGCAGATTCAAAAGGGGAAATTTAATTTAAATCAATGAACAGATGATGAAGTGCTGTTGTTTGTTGCTTAGCTATTTCCTGGTTTTATATAGTCACGATGGACACATTATGCATACATAATATCCTGAAAGTGTTGGCTGTCTTGTTTTGCTTGAAAATCTTTATCACATCTGAACTTAACCCCACATGCTAATCAAATGCATCAATAACATAACATCATAATGAAACCTTTAAATTACATTTTAGTCTTACAGGCTGCAGAGGAGGCCTACTGTATATCATGCCCTCTTCATTTGTTTTAGACTAAAGGACACCTGTTCTACATTCATCACAGAGGAAGAGTATACAGCCCTATTTCCTACTAAAACTTTCATGTACCTTCCCGTTTGCATGACACCAATTCAAAAATGCATTTGTCTATCAGCATGTGAGCTCCAATGCTCTATTTCTGAATCAAACCTAATTAAACTGGAGCTCAGTGGGGTCAAAAACTAGCACACACATTGAGAAAAGTGCTGCAGAGAAAGACAAGCGTGTAGCTATTTGCTTAAAGAGTGTAATACATACCTGATACTCTGAGTCAGAGAAGGACTGTTACGGTTGACTGTAACATGCACTTGCCATGCCCTGTGCTCTCTCATTGCTGACTGGCTGCAATTGGCTGTGAGACACTCTGGTTTTTATGAAGTATCAGCAAAAGGAAGTAATGAGAAGGCGTGCCATAGGCTGAACCCAAAAGCACTTAAATTAGGTTATTTTCAGATTTTTAGACAAAATGGCTGTGCATATATCTTTACAGGAGTTACCTAATCCTGTATGAGTGCTCAAGGCTACAGCCTAATGTATAGTAAGTGCAAGAGAGGACCCGCAGGCCAATCAAAAGAGGATGTTTTTTAATCTTAAAATGATTGCAAAACTAATATAAATTTATAAGGTTTCATACAAATGGTATTAGCTGCTTTTTTCCAAACATTGAGGTCAACACAGGTTTAAATTTATGTGAAAACATGGTAATCAAAATACAATGACAATAAAAGGAAGTCATTATAAATATGTCAAAATGCATATTAAATATTGGTTAAATATATAAGTTATCCTCTTTCCTAAAAGTAATTTCTTACCTACAATGTAGAATGTAAAACATACAGTGAAACTGAACCTTTTGTAAATTTTGTAATACGTACTAAAACATTTTATATAATTTTGTCTTGAGCCACAGAATGCCTCTGGAGGCTCCCTGTTGTAGCTTCCCATTTTTTGCTTTCATAACCCAGAATTTGGCTACAGTTCTTAGATGACAGTGCTGTCACATGACAGTATGTGTGAACAATACGTGAACTGCTTCCCCATTGTGGTCTCGTTCTTAAAGCCATAGTCCAGGCAACTACATATATCTGCTGTGAAGAATATGTGGGAAGTGAGCTGAAATTGGACAGTGCATGTCAACATGTGCATGTCAGTCTGAAAAATAGAATGCAGTATACAGTATATACTTGTGTAGTACGCAGTACACAGTATGCAGTAGGCGGTTTCGAATACAGCCACTGCGATTCCTGCAGTGTACTTTTTGCGTCATGTCCTGCCTCCTGCAACCTCTACCCAGGTGCCGCCCCTCACCTAAGTTCTGCAGCTGCTGTTGTAAATGCCTTCCAAAGAAGGGAGGCTGCTGTTGGTCATTTTTTGAGCAGATTTAACCACTCTTTGCAGCGGCTTCTTGTCAGCCACAGAGCAGTTGCCGTACCAGACAGTTATAGAGGATGTCAGGACGCTCTCCACCACACACTGGTAAAAGGAAGTCAGCACAGCAGCACTGAGACCGGCCTGCTTCAGCTTCCTCATAAAATACAGGCATTGGGGAGCCTTCTTAATGATGCTGGCTGTGTTCGTGGCCCATGTAAGGTCATTGGATATATGCAGACCCAAGTATTTAGCTGTGCTCACCAGCTCCACAGCTTCTCCTCCAATGAAGAGGGGAGGAAGGGTGTCAGCTCTCCTCCTCTCCCTCACACACCGGGGTCAACCGAACCTGGGGGGTCCCTCGTACGGCTCACACACACTGGGCACGCAGGGGAATGCGTGAGGGACGCCATGGTGCGTGAAGCGCATGGGTGCGCTTCCCAAAGGGGAGGGCAGTGTGACGGAGTGCCGTCACTACGGTTGGGTATGTGCTCTGACTGCCATACCAATGAACATTGCATCACCATACCAATGAGCATTGCATCGTGGTCAAAGTCACATGTTTGGTACCCCCTAGACCTGGGTTCGAGGCCAGGTGGGGTGACTGCTCTCACCCTTTGCTACACATATATTTTACAATGTAAGACATTTACATTTTACATATTTGAGAACTTGTTACATTTTTAACATACTGTAAAATTTATAACATACTGTATTTTGACATTAAAGTGGACGATGAGGAGAGCACTACATGTTAAAAAAAAAAAAAAAAACAACAACAATATATAAATGTGTAGATAATTTGAGTTAGTGACCCTTTTAGCTTTACTGTGGATATCTGGATTAAGGAGCTGTAAAAAAGAGAAGAGACTCACCCTGGACCATGCTGTAAATAGCCAAAAGCAGACAGAGATCTGCATGAAACAGGAAACAACACTGGGGAACTTACAATCCTCCCATAAACTGGTAAAAAATAAACCAACATATGGACATATGGCGCAATTTGGTAATATTGTGCCAGCTGAGATCCCCTGCCTTTTTGTAGCCATCCTGATAGAAAATGTCACTTAAAACAGTTGGGGGAAGACATAGCATAGTCCAGTTTTCAGTTAAAATGAGATGGAAATGGAAATTAAGTAAGATGAGGGAAAAGTTAAATTGGATGTACTATGGTTAGACAGTGGAGCTATGAATGGGATTTGGTGTAAAATTTAAAGAAAGACTCTCAAAATGTGGAATGCTGTACGCATATTACAGAAGTAAGCAAAGGGTCTCCACAGTCTCAGGAGATATATAACAGTGAAAACAATACAGAGATCAGGTTAGAGAGGCAGCTGCTGAAGGCATTTATGGATGAATACGGGTCAACAGGACCAGAAGAGATATCCTTAAAAGGCTTCATAACGTGCACCTAATGTGCATAATGTGAGCCATTATTAACATTGGATAGGGTTTAAGGAGGCCAGGTGGAACAAGTTTTGCATCTGCACAATTTATGCTTTCAGAACAGGCCTTCACGGTTACACAATTGTCGCTGGGTGATGGGGGTGGCCACCATGCCAGCTGGTGATTGGACAAGAGTGCAGACTCCAGATGGTGTGTTTAGCCAGCAGCCGATACTCTTTCCTTCCCTGGTGTTCCTGGTAACAGCGTGAAAACTACATATCCAAAACAAACCACGTCCTGCTTAGAGGCAGTTTAACAGCATGCTGTAGGGCTGTAAGGCACCAAACACCACAAAAGTAGCACCCAGGCTTCTCCATCCACAGTACTGGTACTACTGGCTGTCTTCCTTAAATGCGATTTGAGTACTGTTAGTTGAAAACAATGTACACTGTGTACTGCACTGTACACAAAACAAAGTACCAATTTTAGAAACTGTACTTTACTAAAGCATTGATAACTAATTTTTGGGAGGCTTTTGGGGGGTGACTTGTTACTTCACTGTGTTCAAATATCCACACACTTTTTTTGGTTTAGATTTTAGGTGTTTAAGATCTTGGTTTACTTCTCTGCATTTGCGGGGTTTTTTATGCATCCTCTGTTAACACAGTGTACAACGTGCCGCTCCATATAATTGACACACATCCCTTACCAACATGCTAACCCCTAATTTGAGTTCAGTTGATGAACAGCTTTAGGATATGGCACTGCAAAATGAGGATGTTCAGCACAGTGAGGCCGAAACAGAGAACACAGTGACACATTTAAGAAACAGAAAGAGTAAAAAGGAGAAAGAGAAAGTCTAAGAGTGAGAGGAAGTTAAACTCCACTCTTCTCTTTCTGTCAAGATAGTTCCCTGAGTTACCTCAGTTACTCAATTCCCCAAGTTACTAATGATAAAGTAAATTAGCTCAAATGTACTTTTTAAATCTTGTTTCTGGAAACAACCAGCAGCTGGATGCCGAGATAAACTATTTTCAATGAGTCTATTTTTGCAATAATATTCCTCCTGTAGCAGATGCCTTCTGCAGTGGACATCCTTAAAGTATCTGATGCAATTAACAGTTGCTTATGGAGCATTACCTGCTCCATGATTAAATACGATACACAGCCCTAAGGACACGCCAGCACTGTGATACAGCCCCACTGATAGCAGTGTGATAGAGCACTACATACAGAGCAAAATACAATACACTGACAGTGAAACGCAACACCCTGAACAGAAACAAACATAAAACAGTGATTAACTGCAAAATTCAGTGACACAAATGACCGACAGCAAAAAGCACATTATTTGTGCGCCTGTTGAAATGTATTGTGTATTTGAGCATTTTTTTTATTTATGTATATAATTTCTGTTTCACGGATGTGTATGCATTTTGTTTAATTGTGGTATGGTTAAACACTCTGTTAACGATAGCAAATAACATTGTTTAAAGTTATTTCCCCGTATGATGTAACAGCACATGACCAGTAGATGGCGACATACATTGGTAGCAAAGAATTAACTGCGAATTTACAGCATCTCGAGTGTGTCCCTGCTTCACAGATGTAGACCTGCTAGAAAATCCTCTACCACCCATTCCAGCATCTTTAGGTTCACTAGTCCTGCATCTGCAGAAAGTCGTGTTCTGGCAAACCACCCACCTCAATGAATATGAATTTCCTTGCTCCAGTAACAGGTAAATGATCCTAAATTCTGTATATTTGCACAGTTCCATCTTACCCTGTAAATTGTTGTGCCAGTATGGGGATGTTGAGGACATGGGCTTCAGTTTGTTTTGAAAAGTGCTGGGGACAATGACGAGTTTGACGTGTTCACATCTTTTTAAAGTGGTGGGGACGAAATGGGCCACGACAAAAAGTGATAGGGGCATGTCCCCAGCATCCCCAGCGTAAATGGCACCTATGGCTGGGGATGTGCAGTATTGTTTGAGCAATGGAGGTTACATTTTATGACACTGGGTTTAACAGAGCCCGGGCTACCACTCAGCTGAGAGTGATGTCTGCACTCTGGGACATCTTGTTTGTGTCAACCATTTGAATGAGACAGGCATGTCAGAAACCTGAATAATGACTGGGACTGCAGGGGGCATGAGTGAGTGAAGGCCAGTGTGTTGGAAGGAGTGGTTGAGTAAGTAAATGGATGATTGTGCATTAATTTGGCAAACGTGAGATAATGGGTAATTAGTAGGGTGAATGTGAGGATGAATGAGCGTGCACGTTTGTGCTAGTAGCATGAGTGAGTGAATGAATGAGTGTGCTGGTGACCCAGCTCCATAAGGGTGGAATGGACCTAGAATACAGTGTTACACAACCTGAACTTGCACAATATGTATGTGTGTGTGTGTGTGTGTGTGTGTGTGTGTGTGTGTGTGTGTGTGTGAGAGAGAGAGAGAGAGAGAGAGAGAGAGAGGGATCCTCTGTAACGCCCCCTACAACTAGTATCTGTGATTTCAGTGACTTATACATCTTACCATCTTGGCATGTGTTCTTGGTAACGAGCTCAAGTGTCAGTTGTATTACCTTTGCTGGAATTACAGGATGCCAGTTGTCCCTGTACTGGTCAAGAGTGGACAGTCAAAGGCACACATCTTATATGCCCAGGCCAATATAACACTTCAATATTTGTCTCAGTGAGACTTTAAACTTGATGAGCATGCAGGTATGCAGCTCTGGTTGACTGCTACAGCATCGATGATGACTGCTCTCCTACTTTTGAGTCCACTGTCAAGAAAGATCTTATAAGGTCCTTATAGCTTGATGCAAACTTAGTAGCTCCTCTTAATGCTCCATTTATTTGATGCTACAATTATTTTAAAATGTTAAAATTATTTACTAGTTTTAACAAGTATTTTCACATAAAATATACAAACGCATGCGACGTTTTGCATAGTTAGAATAACGTGAAATCATAAAATCGAATACAAAGTGTAATGAGATACGACTGTACTTATTTTTACAGTAAGTAGATTGCGTTTTTGTTAACAAAACGTGGTTGTCCATATGTCAAACGTGACAACACACAACATACTGTACTGTACCCCGCTCAATTTCACCGCAACACCCAAAAAGATAACAAACCCCAATGTGTTTCTGAAGTTTTGAGGAGTTACTTTAATCGGACAGCGAGACATTTATTTAGATACTGACGTCAAAATGTTGTGACATCAGATGGTAGACTGCAGCCAAGTTTGCCACTTGCCCGCAGGGCACATGTGTATTACCAAAAGTGCTCCGATGTTGAGCTTGAAAGAAGATTGCACTTGGCGACTCTCTCCCCCTTCAGTCTCACATTTGAACCACGCCTCGTGCACAGTCTGACGGCCATATTGTCGGCGTTTGCCTCACTCCTAGTGGTGGAACTCACTGTTTTCTTTTTTTGTATACATCATTATCAATACGCTGTCCCAGAGGTCCGGCCGGGCATAGCGGCAGAGGAAATTTTGTCTTCCGTTTTTTGGATCTATCAAGAACCCAATTTTCCATAGTGATCATAATTCGTTCCCAAGGAGCAATTATTCCATCTGCGGTGAGTTTCTCTGCTTATAAGGTGCCCGTCCTTGGCCGTTTCAACTAAGCCGCTAAGAGATAGGGGATTTTCTGTACGCTCTATTCCGACCTGTTCTCGTAGTTTGCAGGCCCACCGCTTTAAAAACTATTTTTGGAACATTGCATTGGGGCAAATCGCTATTATTAACCCAGTTTATTTCCAAATTGGTGTGCATTTGTAAATATGCCACCAGAGAATGTGAAGTAGCTTATCAAGGACGGGGAAAATGTATGAGGCTATGGAAAACAATGTACCTGCACTTTACAAAACTATTTTAGAATTGGTTAACGTGTACAATATGCAATATCCTCAAAGAAAATCTGAATTTTGCGAGGGCAGTGTAAATATATTAAGGATTACTGAGCTCTGCAGCAAACACGAAGTTATGGTTGTCGCTAGCGGTACCTGCACCTTTCGCTACAGAAACGGCTCTGGGCTCTGGTTCTGGAGTTTTAACTCTGTTATAAAGCATGGAAATCGCAGAAATGTAGCCGTCGGGTAAGTAACGCTGCCTTGGTCGGTGTTCCCACTGGATCGACTAACCGCTAACCCCCATTCATTTGCAACTTTTCCTCTGTGTATTACAACCTGTCATTCACAGTCCGCTTAAATGGGCCGCTGTGCAATCGAACGTGCGCGTGCGTCGAAACCTATAACATGCAATTCGTTAACAGGGGGATTTAATATATTACGTGCAGATGCCCATTTGGTTTCGTTACAGTGTGGCCTTGCCATTTCTCTGATTGAGCCGACGACTGTAGCAATATTTATCGTTATTGCCAGGTGATGTAACAAGTTAGACTACATTATTGTATATTCTGCCACAACTTGGTTATCAATCGTGGAGGCATGCTTTTTACTGACTAAAGTTTACATTGAACACGTTGCACGAACAGTATTTTCTGTAGCGGTTTGTAGGTTCTTTGAAGCATAGCACCATTTTAAATAGATATTGTCGTTCAGTTATAACTCGAAAAAACATCTGTCATAGGATGGCTCAACGCCTTTTTAACGTAATATTTAACGCAGTTACCCCAGACTTCGCTCCTGGGAATTACATGCAGGGTGATTTAGGTCAGGTCATTATTGGCCACGAAACTGCCCTCTGACAACAGGCAGACTTGGGATGTCAAATTGCAGCAGAGCGCCTAGAGTAGGAGGTTTATATACATCTGCGGTCTCAATGAGTATACCAGTGCCTGGTGAGTTCTGGGGGTGACTATTTCTGGTTGGCTTCTGTCTCAGTCAAACTGCCTTTATGTGCCCTCCCCCTAGAAATTGTCGATTCGACGTTGCTTCGGCGTGCGTCTCGCTGAGTGGGTCCAGTGGCTGTCAGCAAATACTAGAGTAGCCTCATTTACAAATGAAGTAGTTTTAATAGAAACCTGTAAGAGAGAGATACGATCCCTCTGTGTCGGTGTCATATGTCTTCCAGCCGGAGAGTGTGCATTGAATAAGGGGATACCTGTGTTCACATAGAGACCTGGTACCTCAATATAAAGGTTGCACAGCAATTTGTCTTTTGAGTATGTAATGATGGTGTGGTGCCCAATGAACACACCATGCAGCCTGTTGCAGAATGAAACAATACCTAAAGCATCCAAAAAGCAACAGTTGCACGCATACAGATATGTGGACAGCTTGAACAACTAAGCACACTTACCCCAAAATCCAAACAAGCCAATCCAAACAAGCCAAAAAAATATATATCACAAGACTCAATCCAACCATGCCAAGAGAACAGACAGAAATATGTTCATGCCTGCACAGTTTTATAAATCATTTAACTTTTATTGATAGTGTAAATGTCTCTTACTTGGTTTAATTTCAGAAGTCATGAAAGCAATGTAAAGGGAAGAAGAAGAACATGTTCAGTGCTTCCCCTGTGCAAAGTCTTCCTCTTTAGAATGCCACCGGAGGACCAAGGTCTGGGACCTGAGAGTAGTTTGCTTAGGGAAATAGCACAGCAATGCCTGCCTGCCATGTATCTCTGCTTCTCCGGCATTGCAGTTTTTTTTATGATCAGATATTCTATCCATGTTGGTTTTTTGCCAGGCGTCTCTGGCAAATATTGTTAGCTGTGGGAGTTGTTTGCTTCTGTTTGCAATATTGAAACAGCTTGACTGTGGCTACAATTGCCATGGACATGATGCTTTATAGTAAGACTTGCACAGTAGCCGTTTTTAGTGAGTTTTCCCAGCCTTACATCATGGGGGGTTTCATATGGGCACTTCTGTCGTTGCTGTTTTGTTGATTAGTAGATGCTGCCTTAGAAGAGTTCGGCGCTGATTCCGACATCCCAGAATCCCCCCTTCCTCTGTTCTTGATTGCAGCTCCTCTCTCGGCAGCATTAATTCTTACCCCCTCTTCCATAACCAATTGCCACCCCTTACCACTGCTTCTTGTGCGCTGTTCATTGTTCGAGGTGACGCTTGATCACTAAGTCTGACATCCTCGAGCAATGGGGTTGGTGGATGTGCCACAGATCCCCAGCAGCAAGTCCCAGACTTCCACTGGGAAACCCTTTGCTCTCCATTCTGTAGCTCCATACGTTACTCTCAGGCCTTGTCAACAGCATCCTCCCTTGGCACCGTTGTGCCTGTTAAGCTAGATAGACTGTCCTGGACCGTAATACCCATGTCTTTTCTTAAGCTGGGGGTGATGTTAAGTTAAGTTTCTACTGGGAATATAGGTCACTGAGAAAGATCTACCAATATTGTCTGGTCTCTCAATATTTTGTTGTCCCACACTGAGTTTACTGTTTTTCTCCGATTGTTTCTTTTGAGAAAGTAATGTTTTTTCCTTGGAATTACTATTTAACTGCCTGGCAGTTTACTGATTTTAGATGCTGAGCATTTTAACTCTTGATCATGGTGGCAGGGATGGCTTCCCAGCCTGAGGGTAACCTTGTCTTTAGGGCTGCAATGATTATGCAGACTTCACCATTATTTGAAAATAACGACATTTTGATATGAATTTTACACTTTCCAAACAGTGACAGAATGTTAAGATGGTCGACACAGTTCTCTGCTTCAATATAATTATAAAATGTCTGTCCTCTTTTTAGCACAGGTCCTGCCTCTGATATAGTTATAAGGGGATTCTGTTTGTCATTTCCACTTTTAATTTTGCTCACTTTTTAAACACCTCACTTAGGGCCAAGGTTAGGACAGCCAACTGCGGAAGTCCTTTCCCATATAAATGGTTATTACGTTTGTAAAATTACAAAAATTTCTTTTCCAGTTTGCTACAATCATGTTGGACATCCAGTCATTTCTAGCACATCTAGCTCCTCTACTGCTGTACATAGTACCTCTTTCAAGATTTCAGCCAAACACCTTTTCTAAATGTTTATAGCATAGATCAGAGATCAATATCATGAATTGCATGATATCTTGAAACAGTCGTTTTTATAGATTTTTGAAGATGATCATTAGCTTTAATGGCAATACCCTGAGGGTTATCCATAAAATTTCATTAATGTTGAGTGGAGATGAGATGATTCAAAATCATCAACCGAAACAGGTGCCACAAGCCAGCACCAAATTCTGGGGACCGGAAGGTGTGCAGTTTTCCAACTAGCAGTGCCTGTAATTGAATTGCTGTTGAATCCATTTTGTAATTGAGGGATTTGGTTTAATCTCTTTGTGTGCTCCTAAGAAGATGAAAAAAAACTTGACTACAGAGACGACAGTGTCTGCATACCTAGCACCTCCACCCTATTGCATGGTGTTTTCCTGTGTCCTGGGCAGAGGGTTTGGACGAGTGTAATCACAGAGGAGACCGTTGTGGTTTAGAATGGAATTTTTTGTGTTTGTCTGTTGACATTCCTCCTTTAGCCTATGTGTGCAGCTGGTGTATTGCCCTGTTCCTGCAGTGTTCGGTGTGTCACCGTGCAAGCCTATCTTGCACTGATTCGGGATATTGTTCTCGCGCAGCGGAATGTTGTTACGGCATTGTTCTGTTCATTTTTTTCCCCAATATGCCGATGTGTTGAAGAAAGGTTTTGTGAAGGCAGATTGGTGTTATTGCTGGAAAAATCAGAGCAGCAAAACCCAGTAGATGCATTCACGATCATGCTTTGTACATGCTCTGCTCCATGTGTTCCCCAGCAAGTGAGTTGTTCTTTTATCCTGTTACAGCCCACAGCTAAATGTCAACAACTGTAGACCAATCGCAAGTGATTAGGCTGTTTCATTAATCCGTTCATCTGTTTAAACATAAGGTCAATTCTAGCAATTGCTAGATAAGCAAAAATTAATATTATAATAAATTATAATCCTGACAGTAATATATGGGTATTGGATAAATTCATGGAGTATAGGCTTAATCCAGAACCCCACAGATTGCAAGCTAGCAAAACTCCTCAGAACGCTGAGTGCTGCTGATCATGTTCACACAAGGCAGGTCTCTCTAGACCTGGCATGTTCCAAATAAGCATTTTGTGAATGTACTGAGTCACCCCAGAAGCAGGCAAAATGGGGGAAATGGAGGAATGATACATTTCAAACAGGCTGGCTAGAGGGGGGATCCTGGCCTGGAAACGAAGGGTTTAAGATGGTGAAACGAGCTGCTCATCAATATGCAGCCTCTCAGAGTCTGAGGGTTACTCGCCAGTGTTACAAAACCTCTACATTAATTAGATACTTGAGTGCTGTCGCTCATGGCGCAGCTCTGAAAAGGAGAAGAGGCAGAGACTTGTAGCACTGTAATCGCTAAAGCAATAGAGGCCAAACCGTGGAGATGACAGAGAACAAGGCAGAGAATTAGCCAGTCAGTCTTGTGCAAGCTGAGCTTGTCAGGTTCTTTAAGGGAACGGAAAGCCCTGCTCTGCAATGTCTAAACTTTGACGCCTTACAGCGGAGCACCAAGGCTGCATGAGTGATGAAGTTTGGGCAGAAATGCCTGATGCCTCTGCTTTTACACTGCTGGAAGGCACAGTTGATGTTTGGGATGGCGAACCTAATGTGTCTGTAGTCATGGATTACTCCACAGTTATACGCAACAGCAAGCAACTCATCACATCACCGAGGCCATGTATCCTGAACTCATCAGTCAGGGGTCATGATCATTTGGGAGCTATCCATAAGCCAAAAAACACACCTAATCAACAAATGAAGTACTGTGGGTTGAGGTGCATCATGGGAAATGTAGTACACTGACAGCCATCTCTAGGATGATTTTGGTAGTAGTTTGTTATATCAATGTAGTAATATCACTGTAGAGGAGGATAAATGCTTACCACTTTATGCATGTCAGGAGTTAGCATGATTGAGAATGGCTCTCTAGCTCATTGCATTTGTACCTACCAATGCATATTTCCTCTCTTGGCCTTTGTGTCCACCTGCATTGGATTTTGGCTCTGATTGTGATTATGAGGAGCTCTTGAAAAGTCACACAGTATGGAGGACTACATCATTTGTGCAATAAAAGGTATAAATTGGAAGCTCTTTGAAATCCATAGGACAGCTACAAGACCAGACTGAACTTTCTTTTGAGTCTAATAAGCTGCCTATGGGGAAAGAACTACCTGCGTTAGTCAGACCTGCAGAAATGCTCATTTTCTGATGCTAACTAAAAACACTTATGCTCATTCTTCACACTTTTTGTGTGTGTGTCCTGTGTCTGGCACTCAGTGTCCATTAAGGGCACTTGAAGGTTGATAGAGTGCAATACAGCGTTCCTGCTTTTTCACTAATCACAGAAGCGGCAACAGAATTATGGGAATTATCTTAAGAAAGGAAATTTCTTTTGTGAACTCAACTGTGCGTTTCTGGCACACAGAAAGTGAGGATTATTTTTCATCTCAAAGTGTTTGCTGTTTTCATCACTGTCATGAAAGTGTGGGGTATAACCTTGGGAAAGTGACTTATTTTCTTGCGAAAAGCATTTTTGTGAGTTTTGCTGTTCTTTCTCAGGTGCTGAAAGCCAAGACGGAGGACGAGTTCTTTTTATTCCGCAGAGATAGGGGAAGGGTGGAGAGGAGAGGAAGATGCCGAAACCGGTAAGATCCCCCTGTGTCTTAAACTACTCCTCAAACTGCGTGGAACGGAAATATTTTCTCCACAGAGCAGAAATGTATAGAGATCTATATGTGTGTTAGTTATTGAGTGGGAACTATGACAGACAGTGAAAATTTAAGGAAAATGAAATTTCCATGGGTTGAAGAGAGTTCTAACTTTTGATAATGTAGCTGAGTTAAAAATGTGATAAAGTAAAATTAAATGAGTAAATAATAGCATTTCATTTATTTGTAGTTGTAGTGATTTTCTGGTTTTCTTTTCCATGTAGCTCTTAATGACCTGCTGGCTGCATTAATTACAGTGTGTTAGAGAGCTATTCTCAGGGCCTCTCAGCAGCCCCTGGGAATAATATGCAGGGTCTGCTGGCTTGCAGCCTGTGAGAGTGTGCATGGAGGTGTACATAAGTCTGCTCTGTGAAACAGTAGCAATACCATAGCTCTGTCATTTACTAGCTGCGTCAATGAAGTGATCAATACTGTACAATGCCATTATCATGCTCTGTGTGCCTCTCCTGTCATTACATCACATTACATTACACTACATTGCATTACATTACATGTATTTAGCAGACACTGTTATCCAGAACAACTACCAGCACAATAGAACATAAGTATGTCCAATCAAGGTAAATGAGCAACAGTGTCAGACCAGGCTCACAACACTCCCAGACCAGTGAGTGTGACCATAACACCATTCAAGCCCGAACTACAAGTTAACATGCACAACCAGCCTAGACAACGGAAGCCAAGTACACTAGAACACAGAATCCAGAATACATCGCAATACTACATGTAAAATAAACATCAGTAGCAGGTGGGGATTGAGGTGGAACTGAGATGCAGTCTGAAGAGGTGGGTCTTCAGTCTGCAATGGAAGATGGCCAGGGATTCCACTGTCCTGACCTCTGTGGGGAGTTCATTCCACCACTGAGGGACCAGTACAGACAGGGATCGTGCCTGAGATCAATTCTGGCAATCCTTTTTTTACATGTTAGAACCCGCCTTATGTTTGATGCTTGTTTTGCATTGGCATCTACAGAATCCCACAGATGTGTTTTTTTTATTATTTGTATCTTACTGAAGTAATTCAGGTATATGCTGGCCCTCGCTCTCTTTGGTCTGACTCAGTGCGTACTGTGAGGGTGTTGTCGGGATGTTGGCTGAGAGGGTGGTGACAGGGCGGTGCACGCTGGCCACATTGCCTGGAGACAGGGCCTGCCTGCACTCTGACTATGCGCAGGTGAGGAATCGTCCAATCTCTCCACCCCCCCCGTCCCATGTGAGAGGGTAATCAGCCGGATGGACAGCTGCTCCGAGCCAGGAAGGATTACCCGTCCCTCAGTGACTGGAAGAGGACAGTCATGCTGGGGGGGGGGGGGGGGGGGATAAAGCTGCGAGTCGGAGGCCTTTGCGCTAAATTCCCTGTAAACGGCTTAGGAACAGCTGTACGTGCAGTCAGGGGGTGTCTGACCCGGGAATTGTCCCGAAAAAGAAAACAAACAAAGCCTGTGTCTGAACGCGCAGCGCTGGCTGCTGAATGCTCCTGTCAGAGTCGTTTCCAGCTCTCGCCCCCTCTCCCAGCTGCAAGGACAGATTCACAGAATCGCACGCAAACGCAGCCAGCCGCCTCCCCGCGCGTCCGATGGCAGGGGTGGCTTAATGTCAACCTGTCTGTACTTCAGTGTATGCTAATCTGTCCCTGAGCGCATGCATGCTGTTAGCTCCCTCAATGAAAGCCCTTAGAAAGACTATCTCAGATGTGTCCTTTTGGCTGTTTAAAACGGCACGATTAAAGGATGTCTGGTCACGTTTAGTCTTTGTGTGTGATTAGTACGTTACTGTGGTGTTTACGCCAGCGTGCGCTTCATGGTGAGCGCAGAAGCTTGGGACACGTGCATGCAGGACTGCGTGTACAGAGCGCACTCTGCTCACCGTGGGGCGGTATAGTGGTTGGTAATTGGCCACTGTCAGTGCAGTGCTGTTTCATTGGCCGTGGGGGAGAACGCACCGCCGAAGCCCGCTGCTGTGACCGCAGTGTGTCAGCTGTGTTTGTCTGCTGTACAATACAGACGCTGCTGTACGGGAGGGATTCTCTGCCTGATTGCAGAAAGTAGGCCCCAGCCAGACGCTGTTGTAAGGCAGCTGTCCGAATGACCTCCTGCTTCGTTTCTTCCTCCGGCAATTCAGTCAAGCTTCGCTGGAAAAAATATGTGCGGAGGTCGTCCTTCTGGCAGAGGTGTCTGTGGGCCATTGTGATGGCGAGTCGCCGTAGCTGCAGCGTTATAGGGAATATTGTGATAAGGGCTGTGGTGATGAAGCTGCTCCGGGTTCACCTCGCTGCTCTCCCCCCTTCCACTGGAATCCTCATTCTAAAACTCCTTCTCTGCATCACCTAGGGACTCTCCAGGTCTTTCACTTTCACAGGGTTAATCTTGCACTGTGTGGTGTTTTAATCATTTTTATTGCGTGGCTGTTCATGTAATTATATTAAATGGAGCCTGCGGCCTAGCAGGCATGTTATTAGGCTGTCCTGTGCAGGGACGTCTTTGGAGTGGGCAGTGGTATGGCCTGCTGCTCTGCACAGGTATTTAGCTGAACCCCTCACACAGGATCCAGGGCTGCCCGATCCAGGATACTGTTCGCTCTGCGCAGTCGTGTGGCTGCTATCTGGGGAACGGGGCGGTAGGTAGTGAAGAGGGTTTTAATGCTGTGCCTAAGGGTTGCATTCTTGCCCTTCTCAGCGAAAGAGTGAGTCTCAGGCACCGCAAACAGAAGGAGCTGCGGCTTTCTTTAGCCGTTTGACATGTTTGCTTCCCATGTGAGGAGCCTGAGGAGACAGCTGTGCCTGTTTACCAGTAGCAGGATGTAGAGGATGGACCTGGAGCCTTCAGACTTCTTCTCCAGCTCTTGTATTTGTGTGTGTGTGTGTGTGTGTGTGTGTGTGTGTGTGTGTGTGCGCACGTAGCCACCTGTGCTTCTCACTGAGTGCAGGTTTGTGTGATTGATGCTGTAGGTCTCCCAAGGGCAGTCTTCCAGATATGGCATGTTAGTGTATACCATCACAACAGCCCTACTCTGCTTCAGTACTGTAAGACCCAGAACAAACTGCTGAGTTTTACCTGGTACTAAACATCTTATGTGTAGAACACTTGAGTTGTGTTTATAACAGGGCACTACATTGTAAAGATTTACAGTTGCCCATACAGAAACTCCACACACAGAGGGATGTTTGGCCCCTCTATATGTGTCCACACTGCTGTGTACTTGTATTGTAGGCATTAGGTGCTTCTAATTTAACATTTACCATTTAAGAATCGCCTAACCTTTGCAGTTGCTAGGTAGTTGCCTTCTACTGGGCTTAGCCTGCGACATTTCAGCCTGTGTACAGTATGCTAGAATTCAGAGCTATTTAGGGTGCATTTATCCTGAAGCAGACTCGGAGCTCAGGTAAAAGTGGGACCAGTCAATTTCCAGGGAAAGGAATAGCCAGCCACATCCCAGGAAAAACAAACTGGAGATCTGGAGCCGCAAAAAAGTACAGACCACTGCAGAACCAATGTTTAAGATGTGTGGCTGGTGAATGAACATCTTTATGTATTTCTCTGGTGAGTGATCAGGTTGTTTGGCACACAGATTTACATCTTGCCCTGATTTGCGTCCACGCCGAGTCATTCCCCAGCTTTTACGTAATATACATCGTAGTATTGATCATCTATGCTATACTCACGTGAGTATATTTATGGCAAATATGTATATAGTATTAGTATTATATAAATGTTTAACTTAGTTTCATATTTATCTGGCCTGTTGTGTGAGGAAAAATTCATTTCTATCCAGGAACAAAACCCCCATGAAACTGTGTCTCTAGGAAAAGAGGATTCGGTGCACAGTGATCTGATTTGCAACTGGGCTTCCGAGAATACGTTTGTGTCATAGACTCAGGCAGCGTCTGAACTGATTTCACTATGTCACCACTGTACTGTTGCACAAGTAAAAATTCCTGTGTGCAACATTGGTGTGATTCTGATTCTGGCTGAGATTGAGAGTATGGCTGTGCATTATCTGCAAAGTGGTTGTGAGTGAAGTAGCAATACATGCAATGCTTTTATAGTCAACTCCAGCATTGCAGCTTTTTAGAACTAGTCCTACAAGTTTGTCTGCCAGACCCTGAGACTTATCTGCCCTGCTGACTCCGAACAGTGCTGCTCTCATGAACTCTATCCATTCCCCCTTAAGCCAACTGGAAGCATTTCAGAATCAATATTACAGTTTGGAAAAAAAACGAACTGGATATGTCTCTTAAGTACTGCCAAAAGGACATTTCAAAACCATGCTTAAGGCAAACGTAATGCTTCCTTAACATCTACTAGTCTTGTGTGCTGTGTTGAGCATTTTTATGTGTTTTGTTTTCTGTTTTTTGAGCGAGAATTTTGCTTATGCATGATTTTTCAGTTTTAATTTGTGTATTCCTAGACAAAATATGGAAATATAATTCTTATTGCTAACATGACTGCTTAGCTACTTGTACATTTTTACAGTTAAATAATGTATTTTCTGTGATGCTGCTGTAAGCAATATTTGGAAGTTGTCGGTTTACCAGTTTCTGTTTGTAGTGCAACAGAACTGATATGTTGGAATGCAAATAAGTGTACATTTCTGGACTTTATTTGGGGAAAAAGGCACGTTTCATCGTGACAGCAAGGGATGTATGCTTGCCGTTTTCCTGTGGTGAACAGAGGGACAGGATGAAGAGTGTTAACTGCAGTCGGTCCTCTGAGGTTCCTCTCAGGCTGTTGCATGTACAGTCTTGTGGTCAAACTGGTAGCAGTGTGGCGTTACTGAGTAACTGTTGAGTAACGGGCACGCGTGTGGTTGAGAAGTATCCTTTTGAGTAGCTGACGTGAGTGCTGTTACATTGTACTTGTGCTGTTTGTGTTGGTGGATATTAATATTAATGTATCTAGTTCACACACAAAAGTCGTCCTCAGGCCTTTCCCCTTCTCATACAGCATGCAACTCAATACCTCCTACACTTCCACTGGAATCTCATCACAATGCAGTCTCCCTGCGCATAGGCTGCAGTCATTCTCTTCATTCTGTAAAGCTTCACAGCACTGTTACTGCTGTAGCATGCATTTAACCTACTGTTACTGCTGTAGCATGCATTTAACCTACTGTTACTGCTGTAGCATGCATTTAACCTACTGTTAATACTGCAGCATGTACCATATTTACTGTTAATACTGCAGCATGTATTTAACCTACTGTTAATACTGCAGCATGTACCATATTTACTGTTAATACTGTAGCATGTATTTAACCTACTGTTAATACTGCAGCATGTACCATATTTACTGTTAATACTGCAGCATGTATTTAACCTACTGTTAATACTGCAGCATGTATTTAACCTACTGTTACTACTGCAGCATGTATTTAAAATACTGTTACTGCTGTAGCATGCATTTAATCTACTGTTAATACTGCAGCATGTATTTAACCTACTGTTAATACTGCAGCATGTATTTAACCTACTGTTACTACTGCAGCATGTATTTAAAATACTGTTACTGCTGTAGCATGCATTTAACCTACTGTTAATACTGCAGCATGTACCATATTTACTGTTAATACTGCAGCATGTATTTAACCTACTGTTAATACTGCAGCATGTACCATATTTACTGTTAATACTGTAGCATGTATTTAACCTACTGTTAATACTGCAGCATGTACCATATTTACTGTTAATACTGCAGCATGTATTTAACCTACTGTTAATACTGCAGCATGTATTTAACCTACTGTTACTACTGCAGCATGTATTTAAAATACTGTTACTGCTGTAGCATGCATTTAATCTACTGTTAATACTGCAGCATGTATTTAAAATACTGTTACCACTGTAGCATGTACAATTTCTACTGTTACTACTGCAGCATGTATTTAATCCAGTGTTACTACTGCAGTATATTTTTTTAGCAAAGCTGCAGTATTTGTAAACTCATTGGAAATAATTTCTCTCCATTCTTTTACTAGTTTGTTTTTGGCTTAATCAGTTTTTCAGACCAAAATCTGAATCACAGAGATGGGGTTATTTATATGACGTTCAGGCCTCCCCGGTACGAACTGGTACAGAGAGAATGCCGGGTGTTCCATGAGGTCAGGTACCAAATGTACTCCTGCCAGACATTCATCGTGTCCTCCCCCACCCAGGCTCAACAGTGAGGTGTACTTTTATTTACACCCTGGAGGCCCTCACACAAAGCTATTAGCGATCACTCACTCCACCCTCCTTTGGGATGAGAGGTGTTTGATTTCCCACTATGGGATCAGAATTTATTTTGCCTGGAGAAAGTCTGAGTATGGTTAATATGCCTCTGTGTGTGTGTGTGTGTGTGTGTGTGATTGCAAATTCTGAATCCAGATATGTTTGTTTTGATTGGGAGCCAAGCTGTACAGAGACACTCTCTTTCTAACTGGAAATGTCCCTCACAATAGTCTGTTACCTTTGTAACATCCCATGTATCCCAAGAGCCCATTTTATTCTCCTGAAGCATTCCGGTTTCCAGGACTGATATGCACAGTGGAAGGGGGCCCTCATGGAGTAAGCCTGGGTTTATACCAAGCATTGCCACACTGCTTGCAGCGCACAGGCCTAGCACTGAAACAGCCTTTGTCCTTCAGAGTCAAAATAAAGTCAAGCATTTCTTGTGCTGAGGTTGAAATCTTGGGGCCAACAATCCAGCACTATCATGTGAACTGGTAGAATATAGTGACCTACAGATTGACTGATAAAAATTCAAACTGCTGGGGTCCATGGGTGAAAAGCTAGAGATAGCAAAGGGAGGTCCTGTTAGTTCATCTCATTGGGAGAGAGACTCACCTTTGCGGGCTGCATCTTGGTTCCCTGAATGGGGACTTCTCTCCTCTCTCCTAGCACTGTACACCATTTTGTGCTTGCATAGCAGCTTTTGGTCACTTTTGTACAGAGGAGAATTCTATATTTTAGCACTACATTTATTCTTTGAATGTTTTGCTTGCTTGTATGTGTGCTAATGCTGATGTTTATGCTCCTTATGGTGCGTACTGAATGTTCCTTAATGTGTAAGCCACTCTGGGTAAGAGCATCTGCGAAGTGAATGAATGTAAATGAGAGAGGGATACTGATAGAGCTTGTATCCATTGGCCAGACTGACCCCAGTGGATGTCTGAACTGCTACCTAAACTGTGACCTTATGTTACCTTGAGGTGCTGTACCTGGAGTGAGCCATATTCAGCCATGCCTCACCCACAGCTGGTTACAGGTGGAAAGGGTTGTGTGGGGGAGGCAGTTGCTGGTGTTTTTGTCCCATTGCAGACTTCCAGCAATCACTTTTATTCCTGCACACTCTGTCTTTGGCCTGGTTCAGGAATGCAGGCTTACTTTAGACTGAGAGAGAGAGAGAGAGAGAGAGAGGGAGAGAGAGGGAGGAAGAGAGGGAGAGGGAGAGGGAGAGGGAGAGGGAGAGGGAGAGGGAAAGAGAGAGAGTAGGGGACAGGCGGAGATTGGTAGAGGCAGAGAAAGGGAGAGGACAGGAATGCAAGTGTTTGTGCCAGTGAGAGTGTGGCAGAGTGCTCCCTGGGCAGTGGGACTGGTCATCACCCCGAGGGCACCCACAGCAGCCCATAATGAGCTTCTCTGCTCCCTGTCATCAGAAGTCTATTCTAGGAGGCCATTAGGAAGTGGATCACCTGCCCTCCGAGAGTCTGCCGAGTACCCTTTGCGGATACCGTTCACACACAGATCCGATTCCACTACACACATTTTCAGATTCCTGGCCGCTAGCTTCCCCACGTGCTAACCCTGACTGCTTCCTTTCAGACAGCGTTGTGTACTGTAAGCCACTCGCACAGTGCTGTGCGTTAGCACTCAGCAGGCTTGACGCTGCTCGGAGGGTCTTGCTGTCTCATCACAATGCCAGTGATGGATGACTCAGATATCTGCCTTTGTGCTCATCCCCTAGGTCTTTTCAACAATATTTGTTTTGTGAGCGTATCGGAGAGTGCGTCCTCTGGCTACGGGTTCATTCTCTGTGTGGATTTCGGTGAATGCTGTCAACAGGTGTGCTGTAGGCCAGTGTGGACGGGTCCAGGTTCCGGGCGGGAGCACTGTTGTTTCACCCTTGAGCTCAGTTGCTCTTGTAAACTAAACCCAGCCGGGTAAAGGCTACCGTAGATGGAAAACAAATGTATAAGTGTAGTCACTGGCTCTGGATGAAAGCGACAGCTTATTCTGGCAGATGAATAATGTAATAAAAAATGTTTTTCTTTTTCCGTGTAGATCAACGTCCGGGTCACCACGATGGATGCGGAGTTGGAGTTTGCCATCCAGCCCAACACCACTGGCAAACAGCTCTTTGACCAGGTCAGTCGGGGTTTAGATATATGCGCCTTAACTTTAATCTGTTCTGTGTGGGGTTTATGTATGTTCAGCTTAAGGTGGAGTCGGTGAGCATGGGATCTTACATACATGGGATCTTACTCCTGTAAACTGTGACCAGGGAAAGCATACAGCTAATTGATGCTGTGAGCTGTGTTCTTTTGTGAGTTTTTTGGGAGTCATAACATTCCAGTACAAAAGCCTAAAGGGTTATACACTAATGGGTTATGTCTTATTTTTATCTGGGTCTTTTCTTGTAGCGGATGACCTTTAGAATAATCCCAGATAGTGTGTCCTTGTCTTGCTGTGAGGGACGGGGACTGTCTGGAGCAGATCAGAATCAAAGAGGCCTCTGTCCTGAGCACACTTGAGTGAAAGACTGATGTGTGTGGTGACGGGGGCGGCAGGTTCATTGTTGATTGTTAGAGGGGAGAAAGGGTAGTTTTCACCAGTGCTGGGTAGGATACGACTGAGTAGAGGGTGTGGGGTGATTCTCTCTCTGTGATTTTGACATAATGAGTACATTGCAGACTATGAGGTGACTGGGGTCAGGTAGTTCAGTCTCACTGCTGTAGGCCGGTGTCTGTGTGGTGGGATTGGCTGAGTCTCTTGCTGTGCGTTCAGTGCAGTGAATTGAGAAGATAGCTGTTTCGTGGGGAACAAGAAACTTTCATACCACACAGGACACCTTTGTGTGTGTGCGTGTGTGTGTGTGTGTGTGTGTGTGTGTGTGTGTGTGTGTGTGTGTGCACGCAAGTGTGTGAGCTTTGGAGATAGGTGCCAGTGCTGCTCTGTCTGTGTAGCTGTGTGCCTCTCTACTTCCAGCTTTTTTTTTTTTTTTTTTTGCAGGATTTTTGCACTGAAGCGTAAACCGCAATTTCCCAAATGCGCTTTGTGATTGTCAGTCACTTCCATATATCTGCTGTGCTGTTTGTGTTCATGTGTCTAGCAGCACATGAATGATGCCGCAGAGGATGGATCAGCTATGCTAGAGTTCACTGAGGCTCTGGATGGAGTGTACCACTTTGCCTTGGGGGGGGGTTGATGAGGTGGGCTGGTTCAGTGTCCAAAGTGAATCAAAGATGCTTTCTTTTTGATGATGTTTGTTGGTTTTTGTGGACAAGGACACACTATTTGTTTTTTAAAATGATGATTATGATGATTATTATTATTTGTAGTAATAGCAGTAGTAGTGGTATTTCAGCAATATTTTTTTCTTGTCATTGACTCACGTGAATCCACTTCAGATAAGTTCAGTATATACTGGATTGATTGAGATGAAATAAAATCCCTTTTTTTGAATAGTGTGTGTTGTGTATATATGGAACTATACACATATACATTTAGAAGAAATCTGCAACAATGTTAACTTAGACTCATTAAAGGAGAGTGTGAGCATTAACTTAAAAATTAGAGGACATGAAAACTGGAGCCCCTGTCGCATGTGATTTTCAGCTAAGAAGTGAAAATTCAGACGTTTTCACTAGCATAAATAGGTTTGCCGGTATTTAACATTTATTTTTTTATTATGCCATTTTTATCTTACTTTAAATCAAGCTGAATAATTTATTGGTTCAGAATGATTATTCAATCCATGAACAAGCTAATCTAGCTTCCCAGGCCTTTTGTTGGAGGATAAGACTGTCTGGGCAAGCTAGACAAGGTAAGAACGAAAGGTTATCTTATTTTTGGGGGGAGTTAAGTAGAGCCCTGGCTAGGTAAGGGACAGGAGAGGAGGAGTGTCCCCTGTCCCTCGTCAGGGATTGTGGGACTCACTCAGAGTGTGTGTGGACTCTCTCCTGATTCCTCCTGTCACTGGCCTCTGAGGAAGCCTGAGGGCAGAGTGTGACTGAGGTCATGCGCAGCGTCTTACTTGTCTAGGCAGACAGGCAGGCAGTATGTTACTTTACTAACGGAACGAATAAAGCTGAGATAGTGTCTGGTTGGTGTGGCATTCCGGGAGGTCCTGACAAGCTTTTTGTTGTCCGTTCTCACGTGTGGCAGAGTACAGGGTCGAAGTAGTTTTGTCACCGTTCAGAAATGTCTCCTGCGCCCCTGCGTTTGCGCACGCGCTTGTGTCATAGCTCAGTGGAGACAGTGAAGCATTATGGGTGCAGGAGCTGTGAAGGGCGACGTGAGGTCAAGGTCAGGGTTTCACTGCTGGTTTTCAGGCAGATTCTCCTGCTCTAAGAGCCACTAGAGGAGCTAATGAGAGTAGGTTAGCGGTGGTGTTCATGGTTTTAGTTCTCAAAGCAGCTGAAGGTGGTGCCCCGAATCAGAGTAATTTACCTGTCACAGGTAAAACATGTACAGCTAAAAAGAAATAAGCCTTAGCCTAGCCACCTCACTATGACAAATTAATAATTTCCTCTTAATGTTTTCCATGACCCACTAGTAAGCCTGAATAGAAGGCCTCTCAAAATTATTTTATGAGGTATCATGAAATTCAAGATTATATGTGTATGTTATTATCTAGAGTCTCTGCAGTACCCCAGCAGTAAGACATTGTCCCCTACAGGGAAGCAGTGTGGGGTCCAGAGAGCACTGAGCCTTATTTGCTCTAATTGCCATCAGAATGCGAAATCCCTGCTTCAGTCTTCAGTCTGCTGCACGCGCTGTGTGTTCAGAGACAGCATGCTGCGTGCCTGCGTTCCACAGTCCGCATCTTGTTGCCATGAGAATCTCCAGCCTTGTAAAGAATTCACAGTATGAAAGGGGATTCAAAGCCTGAGCTGTCTGCCGGAAGCCCATTAATCACGCACTCCATGTTTTAATACTGTGCAGATTGAATTTAGTTTTATTTTCTCATTCCCTCATTATCTTGTCCAGTCTTTGCCTGAAACTGGTTTGTGCTAAGAGTTTGTGAAATAGTTGCACAGGTGTTTCAGTATTGACTTAAAATAACATTGTATGATTTTAAGTGTCAGGCTTGTAATGTTGTGTATCGGTCTGTATTCCTGCAGTGGACTCTGTGCTTCAGTATCAGTCTGTATTCCTGCAGTGGACTCTGTGCTTCAGTATCGGTCTGTATTCCTGCAGTGGACTCTGTGCTTCATTATCAGTCTGTATTCATTGCAGTGGACTCTGTGCTTCAGTATCGGTCTGTATTCCTGCAGTGGACTCTGTGCTTCAGTATCGGTCTGTATTCCTGCAGTGGACTCTGTGCTTCAGTATCGGTCTGTATTCATTGAAGTGGACTCTGTGCTTCAGTATCGGTCTGTATTCATTGCAGTGGACTCTGTGCTTCAGTATCAGTCTGTATTCCTGTAGTGGACTCTGTGCTTCAGTATCAGTCTGTATTCATTGCAGTGGACTCTGTGCTTCAGTTTCAGTCTGTATTCATTGCAGTGGACTCTGTGCTTCAGTATCAGTCTGTATTCCTGTAGTGGACTCTGTGCTGCAGTATCTGTCTGTATCCCTGGGCTAGGCTCTGTGCTGTGTTAAAAGCTTTTGCACTCTGTGCTACAATGACATTGTACATGGGTATTCATGGTTAGTCAAGCTGGTAAAAAAAAGGAAAGTGGGAGGTTTTTTCTGGTGAGGGAAAAATGTTTGTCGTGAAACACCGAAACCATGGATCTCAGCGTGATTGACAGCTGATTTGAGCCACTCAGGAAGCTTTGCCGTCCAGAAGCACTGCACTTTGATGGCTTCACATTGGTCAAATTATCAGTTGCGATGCGTCAACGTCATGCTTTAATCTGAGATGCAGTTATTTTTCCTTTTCTGTTCTTTCCCCATGAGAGAATTCCGGTGTTGCTGTGACTTTTTCCCCTGCAGCAGGCCTCATGGCACAGTGATTGTTCAGGATTTCACTCATGCACTGGCTGACGGAAATAGAAGCAGGTGCATGATATGAACGCAACAGCTATGAGCTGGCCGCCCCACATACTGTGAAACATGAGCCATCCTCAGGAGGGGTTAATGAGAGGTGTGTCTTCCCCCCCCCACCCCCCTTTGCTTATCCATTTCTGTGTCTGCTTGGAGAATATATATGACTATGCTGTTTATATTGAGGAGTAGAAAAAGAAGGGGAGTTTAAATGAGGGAGTACGGAGATATTTACAATGAGAGGGGATGTTCCAGCACATGGGAAAGGGGAGGATCTAAAGGCACGCTGCAGCTCATGGTGGTGTGTGACAGGGCCAGCGTGCGGATGAAGAGCCAGTCAGGTCATCATCACAGTGCAGTGATGTCACCGTCACCTCCAGGAGCAGCCTCAGAGATCTCGGCTGTGTATCACGTGGCTGTGCGTGGGCGTTACTGTACCTCAGGCTGTAGATGAAACAGAAGACGATGGCAGACAATGGACACCACGGTATCTGAGTTGCCTCCTCCAAACGGTCAAGGTTAAGAAATCTGTGGTTCCCATGACGTTTTCTGCCCAGATGAAAACGGGCCCGTTTCCGCGGTTGCCAGAGTTTTAATTCAGTGCTGTGTGTGTTCTGCCACTGACAGGTAGTAAAGACGGTGGGTCTACGGGAAGTGTGGTTCTTCGGCCTGCAGTACGTGGACAGCAAGGGCTACACCACGTGGCTGAAACTGAACAAGAAGGTGAGCTTTCCTGCAGTCGTTACAGCGAGGCCAGCTTCTCACAGCTGCTCTCTTACAGACTTCCTGAGAACACCACAGGAAGAGAAGATCGCACGCAATGTCCCCCCTGCTCCCATTGGCTGGAGCAGAAAAGCTGAGAGCTGTGGATCTCCCAGCAGGCTGAGCAGCATGGAACTGTCACAATGATCTGTGGTAGAATGTCTTTAACCAGAAGGTGGAAAATATAGAGGTGCGATCTGCTGCTAAGAATTAGGCAAAGCGTCTGTCATTTTAGAACATGGATGTTTGAAGGTAGGAACCAAAGAATTGGTTGAGCTGGATGTTACATTGATGACAACAAACTGATAACTTAAATTGCTTCAGTTAACTGGTTAACTGGTTATAGTCCAGGGAAATTGTTACATTACTGTTACAGTATCACTTGCGTTGTCCATTTTCACCAGGTGTTTTCTAAAGTAACACAGGTCAAGTGCAACAATGGTTTCCCACACTGACTCCCTCCGGTGGCATGTGCATTTTATGAGCACATTTACCGCTGCTAAATTCATGAAATCATTAATGGCAAAATATGTGCTGACTTAATGATCGTCATGAAGACTCAGTTTAAGTTTCTAAAGTGTCTTACAAATCTTGAACATCTCACAACAATGTTGTTGCTACTATTATGCATTATTATTATTATTATTAGTGAAACCTACTTTTTGATCACGTTTCTTACAAAGGCGTTACAAAACGCGTTACAAAGGTTCATGATTTCCTTCTTCTGCGGAGAGTTAACCCAAGGGCAGCCATCTGGCGAGCCAGCTAAACACAGTATGAACAGGCACTACTATTATACGAGCTAGCCGTGACCACTTATGTTATTATTATCTCTGTGTGAGCCTGTTGTCAGTACACTGTAATTACCTGTTGTTTGCTCGGAAGCTCACCTGTGTGTGAGAGTTCCCTGTATGGATTTGTGTGAACAGCGGCAGGTTCACTGTGTGCACCAGCCGTAGCCATGTCAACATGGAAGCAGGGGGAGGAGAGGAGCTGGAGATTCTTAGTGTCCTTCCTTAGATTATCTTGAGGTGCAGTTTGCTACAGAGGGAGGTCATGTTTTCATCCCTTTTCCACATCACAGCTGTCATGATAGTAAACAAACACAGTAGCAACCAGTGCAATGCTAGTCAGAAGTATGAAAGAGCACCTGGTTACTTGGTTAGCAGCTAAGTAACCAGCTAGGTGGAAAAGCAATCCTGCTTAACTGTTTTTAATACCCTGTTGCATTGTTTGTTCTTTTTTGTAAGGTAATTGGTAACTCTCTTTGCATGTGTTTTCCTGTGTCTATTCACTTGTAGCTAAGAAGTAAGTACACAGAAAAAGCCCGTAAAATAAGAGAGAGATCTTACGGTGCTGGTTTTAAGCACTCTTTGGTGGGAGATTCCAGCATTTGCGTGCCATTATGCTAGGCTACTCTCTCCTTTGTTAGCTTCATAAACACAGCCTGCTTCTCTGAAGTAGCCACAGTCTTACTGCATTCAGTCCTAGGTAGCCAAATGTACCTACAGTATAATGACCCACTTTCACCACCACCACACCTATAGCTGGCCGTCATTGGGAATGGCCTTTTTAGTGAGGCCACTGTCTTAACTGTAGGATGTCCACATTGCCCGAACTGTGCATGTCTTCAAGGTTTTCAGCTGCCTTTCAGCTCGAAAGCAAAGAGTATATTTTTGGATGTTGACACGATGAGGTCTTTTTTTTTTAATATGACCAAGATCACTTTTTTTTGATACACGTGATCTTTGTACCAGGTGACCCAGCAGGACGTGAAGAAGGAAAACCCGCTCCAGTTCAAGTTCCGGGCCAAGTTCTTCCCAGAGGACGTGTCTGAGGAGCTGATCCAGGAGATCACCCAGCGCCTCTTCTTTCTGCAGGTGAGGAGAGTCAGTGAGGTTATCATGAGACCTCTTTGGGGCCCGACTAAATGGAAGAGATGGAAATGGAATGCTGTTTCCTGCCTGTCAAACTCCTGAAGTTGGGCCAAACTAAATTAAGACCGTCTTCATTATCCATTTCCATTCATAATATGTTTTCAGCATAGCAGAAATAACAAATTAAAAAAATGCATATCGGTAGGAATTCAGTACCATATCAATAAAAATGATAAAATGCAAAGTACAGTAGATAATATAATCTCTCAAGAATATTAATTTGATCACTAATAAGCAAAGTAGGATTTACGCATCAGTGAATTGTATAGGTGAAATAACACAGTGATATAAATCATTAACAAAAGTACACCATTTACCACTTTCTGTTATAAATATTTATAACAGACACCCTTACACACACACACGTACACACACGTATACACCCCACACTGACACCTACAGTATAGTCATACAGTTGCAGTTGTTCGGTGACATACAGCATACACACAGAGTTAACATATCTCAGTCTCTACTTTTTATACTGCTTCAGAGGCCTGACTGTTAAAGAAGAGGTGCCGTTGTTACTCACCCTGTAACTTCTGAAGTACCTGGTATTGACTGCCTGAGGGCAGTGGTTTAAAGCATGTGTCAGTGTGTGTTTGAGGTCTCAGATGCTATACGCTCTTCTCACTGCTCCTACTCCCTCTGGAGCCCCTCAAACTGCACCTTATGGAGTTCTGAGGGGGGTAACATGAATCTCTCTGTCACGGTAATCCCTGTAGGTGAAGGACGCCATCCTGAACGATGAGAACTACTGCCCCCCGGAGACTGCTGTGCTCCTAGCCTCATACTCAGTCCAGGCCAAGTATGCCGACTTCAACAGGGAGGTTCACAAGCCAGGCTACCTCACAAACGACCGGCTGCTGCCTCAGAGGTAAGAGGCAGTGCTACCAGCTGCCCCAGATCTGAGGCGTCAGGATTACCATCCTCCTCTCATGTAGTTATAGCACAAGTTTTTGGTACACCTTGCATTTCCATCCTGGGTTCCTGGGTTGCTACTCTGTATACTTCTTTAGTTCAAGTAAAAGACAAACAAAGAAAGGACTGTGGTACCTATTGGCTTCAACATCATTAGTCATGCCAATGAATGTGACAAATATAAAGATACTCTCCATCCTGGCATCTTCCAGGTGACTTTACGTTACAATCTGTTGACCTGCAGCAGGTGACAGTACGCTGCACTTGCCATACTCAACTGGATCACTACAGTCCCAGTGTGTTGAGCGGTACAGGTGATATTAGCCTTATTTGGCTGTGCTCTGCTGGGTAGTATCAGCTCCTTTTGGGTGTGCTCTTCAGGGTGATATTAGCTTCATTTGGGTATAGTCTGCAGGATGATAATAGTGTCATTTGGGTGTGGTCTGCAGGATGATAATAGTGTCATTTGGGTGTGTTCTGTTGGGTGACTTTAGCGTCAGGTTGCTGAGCTCCTGCAGTTGGCTCTCTGTACTGCTGAGTGACCACTGAGTAAAAACAGCCTGCACTACTCAGTCTGCATTGAAACATCCACTGGGCCTCTGGAAGCTTTTATGGCCTTCCAGTGAATTATCTTGTTAATTACATTTTATTCCAAAGTCTGTTCAAGAAGCTTTGGCTTGTTATTATCAGGTGTCTACTGTTTTCTGTGTGGCTGTGTCTCTGGTTGTATTCTTCAGGGTTCCTGTGTGTGTGTGACTGTATCTCTGGCTGTGTTCTGCAGGGTGTCTGTGTGCATGACTGTGTCTCTGGCTGTGTTCTGCAGGGTGTCTGTGTGAATGACTGTGTCTCTGGCTGTGTTTGCAGGGTGTCTGTGTGAATGACTGTGTCTGTGGCTGTGTTCTGCAGGGTGTCTGTGTGAATGACTGTGTCTCTGGCTGTGTTCTGCAGGGTGTATGTGTGCATGACTGTGTCTCTGGCTGTGGTCTGCAGGGTTCTGGAGCAGCATAAGCTTACAAAGGAACAGTGGGAGGAGAGGATCCAGGCCTGGCATGCAGAACACAGAGGAATGCTTAGGTACTGTGTGTGTGTGTGTGTGTGTGTGTGTGTGTGTGTCAGTCAGTGAGTGAGTGTGTTTGGAAGCCTATGAGTCTTCATGTATAAAACTGAGCTCACGAGATAGTGCATATAATATATTGTAATTCCTGAGGTTGTGTGCCTTTTCCACATTTTGTAGCTTGCTTCCTTATAAAATGTTCTATTGTGCTTAATAATAGACACAATAGAAAATAATTTGTAAACCTGTTGTCGTACTGTTGGGATGGTTGTTTAAATGCTGCTTAACTGTGTTTGAGCAGAGAGGACGCGATGATGGAGTATCTGAAGATAGCACAGGACTTGGAGATGTACGGCGTCAACTACTTTGAAATCAAGAACAAGAAAGGAACAGAGCTGTGGCTGGGGGTGGACTCTCTGGGCCTCAACATCTACGAGCACGAGGACAAGTGAGTGGGCCGGCCGCTGGTTAACCGGGGCCAGAGCTTTCCACCTGTCTGCGTCTGTGCAGCAGCTCACAAAAAAATGGACCATTATCAGCGCAGCACCAGAGCTTTTAACCAGAACGCTGCAGGTTCCAGTGCCAGTAGGGACACTGCTGTTGCGGGAGTGAGAAAGGTGCTCTAACTTAAATTGCTTGTTAATATCCAGAGGTGGAAATGAATGTCAAGAAGTGCATTTTGTAAGTCGGAGTGCACAAGGGCGTCTGCTAAGCAAACAAATGCAATTTCATGTAACGATGCAAATCTGCTACCCTCGAGTCCAGAGTGGATTGCTCAAAATGCTGTTCAGCACTGTTCCCCTGTGGAGTTAAGGCTGGGAGCATTCCTTTACGTTGCTTTCGTAGCAAATCCCCTCCGCAGTGCGTCTGTCACAGCTTACCGTTGGCATGTTACCCGGTCTCTGATGCTGCCCGTTTTTGCACATTGCTAAGCAAGTGTTTGCTCAGCGAATGGCGATGACAGTGCATCTTTGTGATTCGCAAGCAGCCCAGTGCTGCCTTCCAAGTACACAGCTGTTGATGTGCATCCTCTGCAGGAAGTGACACCTGCCCTGTGTGTGGGAGCACACGGCTCCCTACGCTCTCATGTCACGCTGCACCACTCCTCTACAGTGGGAGACCAGCGTTCTTAGCTTCTCACAGCACCGGTTCTCCGGAATGATTGTTTACCGTTTCAGCACGCACCACCTTGCTCTTCCCCAGACACAGGGAAAACCCTGCCCATTGTTATCGTGTTACTGGTTGTTCTGTGTCTAAAGTGATGTAGCAATCTTAGAATTAGAGGTTTCTGTATGCCAGAAGTACAGTTTAAATACTATAATACAGAGATATTAGACTTTAAGTTTTTCCCGTACCAGACATTACAGACGGTACTGTTATATAATGGATTTTCACTGCTACTGGCTATCTGCTATTGTAGTATATCCAGACCTTGGAATAAGAGGGTTCTATCTAATAAAAGATCGGTTTGGAGCCTCAAGGTTATCACATGCCACTTTTCAGTTATATGTTGTATTATGTTCCTCAGTTAGTTTTCTTAGAAATTAATGTATGATTGCCTTAAAGGGGAAACTGCACAGGAGCATTTATCAGATAAAAAAATAATTCTGAGGTCTGAATTGTGGAATGGGTTATGGGATATAATTGCATGCTAGGACATTACATTGTCTCCTGACAGATTGCATACATTGATGGATATATACAATGATCGGCACAAAAGTTTGTAGAACTCAGGTGAAATCATACATTTTTTGCTCCCACTCAGAAATAGTTTTTTAGCTCTGTATCACTGTGTGTATACAGAAACCAGTGAACATACTGCTGCATGAAAAGCAAGCTCATAATGTCTTCAAATTATAGAATGTTACCTTTTCAGGAGCTTCTGACATGAAAGGAAAGATTTGTTATTTAAAGTGTATAGGGGAAGCACAATGACCACAGCGATAGCATGTACCTTCAGCTGACACCATATTGAAGCTGAACCGTCATTAACTATCTGTCTTCTTCCTGTGAGTGCTGTTTGAACTCAAAGTCCTATCGGTGTGTTCAGTATTGCAGTCAGAGGACAATGAGGACACACTTGCACTGTATTGCCCTCTGCTGGCTGTTCCTCTTTCCACTCCTGCAGAATGTTGCCATTATTGGGCCTTAAGGAATAAAGCTGAAAATGAGCTTTTGTTGAAATTGTGCCTCTCCTGAATGTTGCCCTGTCTGTCTCTTGTTATATTAAATGGTGCTTTTTTCCTTTTTATCCAGACTGACACCAAAGATTGGTTTTCCCTGGAGTGAGATCAGAAACATTTCTTTCAATGATAAGAAGTTTGTCATTAAACCTATCGACAAGAAAGCTCCAGTAAGTCTAAGACACATTTTCCTCTCAGTTCTTTTGCACCTTGCACCTCGAGTAAAGGAAGGCTTTTCATTTATAGCGCATTGAACAGGTTTTAAAGCTTAAATTTCCAGTGTTTTCCAGATGAAGATACATTAAATGCTCTACTTGATTTGCATAAAACTACAGTCCCGAGGGAGGCCTTGAAAGGACGTGCACACAATTCATGCCTCCCAGACCTTTCTGAGTCAGCAGCTTCTCTTGGGAAACAATTACAGTGGAATTTGAGCAAGCGTTCTTTTTGCTTTGATGGCAACTGGATTAATACATAGAGTCATCAGTGTTTGTTCACAGACTGTGAAGGTAGTGGTGAACACACTAAATGAACCTGCACTTACCAAGGGTCCCTGTCTGGACTCAGAGTTTCAGTATAGGCATGAACGTATGGAAGGAGGGTCTGCACGTAGCTTTCTACATGCGGCACTCTGCAGAATCTCGCACCTGTGCCGGGTAGAGGGAGAGGCTGTGCTTGGTTCACATGCAGCAGATCTGATCATTGTGACTGGGCATGCCACTCAGTCTGGCATTTGGGAGCAGCATTTTAAGGCAGGTATTGTTACTTATACAGGGTGTGTTTCTGCGATTGGTAAACGTGGTGAAAACAAAGCTAGAGCCTTGACACGTTCAAAAGAGTTCAAAGGCTTCACTGACTCCTAGCTAATGGTGACATTATATTTTTTTATTTCTGTAGCGTGTCATCGGGCCATTTAGCTTTACAGGGACTTCTTTCTCTCAGTTCCTTTCATTTGGTTGGTCCACAAGCACCACAGTATTCATTTTAAAAGCCTTACTGTTGATGGACTACACTGTATCTGTAAGACAAAATAGGGTGGCTTATTTTTGGTGAATTACATTGAATGATCAATGTCAAATTTTACTGATAACTAATATCAACTTTTGAAATGGATTGAACTGAACGCTTAACTAAATATTTGCATTCATAGACCATAGATATAATATAACAGTGTTGTTTGAGTTGGTAAATATCTAGTGTGATATTTCTGCGGTGTGACAGTTGGTATATTATTGTGAGGGGAATCGATGTGTGCAGAGGTGTGATAATTCTGATAGATGTGTGCAACATAACAGTATATTTGTGAGAGATATTATTGGATGTATAATTTTTGTGTGCAGATTCGATGTGTGTGCTGTAGGAGCTCTCTCAGAGGAAGAGAGTAAGAGCCGAGCTGTTGGTGGGGTTTCAGCATCGTGTAATCTCTGCTCCCCCCCCGACAGGACTTTGTGTTCTATGCACCTCGGTTGCGGATAAACAAGCGCATCCTGGCCCTCTGCATGGGGAACCATGAGCTGTACATGAGGAGGAGGAAGCCCGACACCATCGAGGTCCAGCAGATGAAGGCCCAGGCCAGGGAGGAGAAGCACCAGAAGCAGCTGGAGAGGTACCGGACGCAGCAGCAGAGCTGTATGACACAACGCAGCTCTGTGACCGCATCACATGACGTAACACAGCTACACATCTGTGTGACATATCACAACACAGCTGTACAACTACTTGGCATGGCACAGATGATGCAGCTGTACGACATTATGACATACGTGCTGCACAGCATGGCACAATAATATAGAACAGACATCCATTGTTATGTGTCAGTCTAACCAGCAGAGGGCAGTGTGGTACTGAGTTAATGCTGCCAGATGAGTGGTTGAAATTAACGTGGGTTCAGTGAACAAACCAGTAGCATTGCCAGGGAAGTGGGAAAGCCAGCAAGGCTGTGTGTCAGAATAGTATGAAGGCCAGCTGGGCTGTGTGTAAGAGAGCAGTTTGAAGACCAGCTAGGCCTTAGAATTGAGAATACTCTTGTATATCGCTAGCCACGCTAGCCACTACCTGTGTTAATATTTCCTCCCTCTTTGTTTTCCAGGGCACAGCTAGAAAATGAGAAGAAGAAACGCGAGTATGCGGAGAAAGAGAAGGAGAGGATAGAGCGAGAGAAGGAGGAGCTGATGGAGCGTCTGAGGCAGATCGAAGAGCAGACGCTAAAGGCACAGAAAGGTAACTGCTTTTATTGTATGGCCCGGGACAGTTTCATTATGGATGCCCACAGCCTGTCTGGGCCCTGAGACACAGTGCCATATTGCCTCCCTTCTTTTCATAAAAAGCTTGAGATCCTATATTTATTTATAAAGATCTCAGATCAAGAGAGCAGTAAATGCCTAAACAAAGCAAAGCGACAGCAGTGCTCTTTTAGCTCTCAGTGTATGTGCACTGCTTTCACATGAGCTCTCTGACGTGTGCCTTATCTGCTAAAATGAGGTGCAAGGAATTGCTTCACAGTGGCTGAATGTTATACGTGTATACTTCCCTTGAGATTACATTACATCATTGTCATGTAGCGGATGCTCTTATCCAGAGCGAGTTACATAGGTTACAGTTTTACATGTTTTCCATTTATACAGCTGTGTATTTACTGAGGCAATTGTATGGTAAGTACCTTGCCCAAGGGTACGGCAGAAGTGCCACAGCGGGGAATTGAACTGGCAACCTTTCGGCTATGAGCCCTCCTCTTAACCACAACACCACACTGCTGCTTGGTGTGTGACGTAGGTGTGTGATGTGTGTGATGTAGTTTTAGCATCAGCCAGAATGATTCAAATCCAATGAGCAGTGTCCTTCCCTGAACACGCCCTTTCACTAAAAGAGCGATCAAAAGGGGAATGGGAACATGGAATGTGACACGGCTTGAGGGTACAGTGCCGGACGTCAGTGGATGAGTGAATTACATGGAAGCTGGCCCACAAACTAACAAACACACCCTGCAAAGATTTGCAAAATCATTCTATAAAAGAAAATTGGTGCAGCTGTGCAGAGATGCTGGGTACAGCCCATGTTCCAGGCATTGTGCCCAGGGATGCCGCAGAATTCTTATGAGTGATGCGTCAGAGTTGGGGAGAGTGGAACTGCAGGAGTGACTTTTTTCCCATTTCTCAAAAAAATGTTACTTGATAAGTAACATTTTTTTGGGTGGAGAATAGTCCAGGCTTCAGTATGGGGGGGGGGGGGGGGGGGGGGGTTCAAAGCTCAGTCCTGTGTTGGAGCAGATGGTTGAGGGAGGGAAGAGAGTTCAACTTCCTAACAGCCTGGTGGATGAAGCTGTCCTTCAACCTTGAGGTACGGGCCTGGAGGCTTCTGAATCTCCTCCCCGATGGGAGGGGACTGAAGAGCGTGTGCGAAGGATGAGTGGGGTCGGCAGCAATGCTCTGTGCTTTACGCGCTAGGCGTGTGTCGTAGATGTCCAGGGGGGAGGGGAGTGAGGCACCAGAGATCTTTTCTGCTGCATCCACTATGCGCTGCAGGGTTCTCCTGTTGGCGGTGGTGCAGCTCCCAAACCACACAGTGATGCAGTTGGTAAGGATGCTCTCAATGGTGCCTCGGTAGAAGGAGCACATGATGGGAACTGGGGCTCTGGCTCTCCTCAGTTTGCGGAGGAAGTAGAGGCGTTGCTGAGTCTGAAGCATGGAGACACAGACTGTGTGATACACTCCATTGATTAGTGAACATCTGATAAATAGCAATATGTTCAATGAATTTGGCTACCTTATTGCGCTTTATTCTTTGGTCTTACACACATACACAGTAAGATCTTAGGTTTTCTCTGAAAACAATAACTACTTTGCTAGAAAAATCAAAAGGAAAACATTTTTGTAACACATTATGTTAATGCTATCGCCTGAAATGGGAGGTCAGTGTGGTGATTCAGTGGTCCTTTTGACAGCAAAATTCCCTACACTTTAAACAGTATCAGGTGCGAAAAGTCACAAAGTGTCTCAGACCACTTTGCCAGCTAGCTACCTAGCTGGCTAGAGATCTGGAGCAAAATATTACAAAACCCTCTCTTTGTGGCAATGGCAAAGGCAGCAGAGACAAGATCCAGCTGGCAGATCATGAGGGTGTGGCATGAAAAAACCCCAGGCCTTGTTTAGATGGTATGGGGTTGACAGTGTAGTGCAGAACTGTATCTATGGCTTTCCAGCGCACAAGGTGGCAATTTATGATGCCGGCCCTTCTCTGAAGACCTGGAAGTTGCACCAGTCCACACTGCAATCCCAGGTATGCTGAAAATAACAAATGCTCTTGGTCCTGGCCATGTAGTTGCTTCAGCTTATGTCTGGGTACATCCTGGCATCAAACCACCAAAAGTCCAAGCCCTCAGAAGGCAGTGGGAATATTTTGTGTAGCTGGCTGGTAAATTGTCCAATGGCTTGGCAACACTTTCCTGCTTTTGTGAACGTTTCAAGTTTGCACCTTTGTGAAAATCTTCACAAGCCTCTATGGGGTAGGAGGGTAGGATTTCACCTTCTGTGAACAGTGAATATAGCCAGCTCATTTTATTTAAGAATACTGTCATCTCTGTTCCAGAGCTGTTTTGTTTTCTCGGAAGTATCCACTCAGCTTTAGTAATCACAGTGTGTGTCTTGTGACTGTGTTCTGCAAAGAGGAGTAAATCCTCTTGAGGATTGAATCTGTTGGCTGCCAAGATCCAGGCAAGGGTGTCTGGTGTTCCAGGGACGTTTGCATTAATTCAACTGCTGCCCATTTTAAGAGCTTTGTGGGTGCATACTTTTAGTCTGTATCCAAAACATTGAAAAACACTCAAGTGAGACATGCAAAAAAGCCTGGCATATGAGAATAACCACAAATATTTAATCTAGGAACAGTCATCATAGAACAGACCCTGAATGTTTCTTGGTAAAGGTTCCACAGCAGTTTCCTGATCAGAATTCCATTAGAATTTCATCAGAATTTCCCCGGAACAGAGGTACGGAACACTGATCATAGCAGATGTGAGAAGCAGCGCAGTTTGCGATAGAGTGTGTGAAATGGTTGTAACAGACGTGATTTATAATGGTGCGAGTTTTTTTGCATTCATGTCCATTTCTATTAGTCCCACCATCCTGCTCTTTCAGTGTTTTGCTAGATATTGGCCTTGCTAGATATTGGCCTTCTTACAATGACTCTGTCATTGTAAGAAAACATATTACACTGTGTTATTGGACAGTGTGTCATCACAAGATGTCAGAGCACATTAAAAAGGAAAACAGTACGAAACCATAACTTAATGAAAGAAAATGTAAGAGTGACCCCACTCCCAGCCGTGGGAGGTTGTGATGTCAGTAAGAAGTGAGAGGCTAGCGTTCCATTGAAAGCCACTGCCTTATGCAGTCACAGAATCCCCTTCACAATCTGATCTCTTATTTCCTGACATTTCCCGCAGATACTCCCTGTGCATTCAGTAATGTCTTCCCTGCTCTCTCTTACTATTGATAACGCAAAGCAAATATCTGATGGCGTTCAGATGTGATGTTGTGTTGGTCCTCAGTGTTCACTGTGCTCAGTGGAAAAATTGTTTAATACTAATGTAAAACACATATGAACAAGCTTGGATTAGCCACACAGTTTGCACTTACAGGGCTTTCTGAATGGGTCTCCCACTGGCGGAGTAATTCACACTTTCAGTACAGGTGCCAGTAGGCGAGTGATTCTTTGAAATATGATCTCTTACTGCTAGTACATGTATTACAGCTCTCAGAAATTGTTGCTGGTCTGACTGTATTACCTAGATATGTGCAGTATTACAGTATTATTGCAGAATCAGGGAGCTGTGGCTGATGCTTTGAAATTGGGGAGCTGTACTGTGTGTCCCCACCTCAGGAACTGCTAACTATCTGGGACTCATGGTGCACACCACTTCACGCTGCTCCATAAGGTTATAAAGCAGGTGCCATAATTCCAGTACTCATTCTTTTATGAGGGGGAGCTATATTGTTATTATTGAATGATATTTTATAATTGGTCGTTGGCCTTCCCTCACTGCTTTAGAATCCCTACCCTGTTCTTAACAGAAATTGGTGGAAATATTTAAACACCATGTGCAGCTCTGCAGCCCAATAGGTATTTGGAAGAGCATATTCTTGTTGTTTGTAGGAATTTGAGACACTATGATCTAAGGTATTATTGTTTGATTTCAATGTACATGCTCTGACTCTTACCAGGACTCATGGGAAACTCCTTGCAAACTTGGAAAGGTTATGGAAGAAACTCACTCAGGTTTAAAATGATATTAGGCATTACTTTAACTCACATCATTTTTATTTCCCTGAATAAAAACATGTAACCTCAAAACTCCTGCATGTCAGTGACAATTGGTCACAGCCAGGCAAGAGAGTCTGTTTTTGCTGTTTTTGCTTTCTCCAGTAACATTCAGGCAGGTACTCACTCTGTAAGGTAGAAGAATGACTCTGGTCAAAAATTAGCTGCGTCGCTGACCAAACATACTAGCGGTACTCAGAGCCCTGCCACCTGTATGTGTACGGCAGAACTAGAGGAGCAGACACGCCGGGCCCTGGAGCTGGACCAGGAGAAGAAGAGGGCCAAGGAGGAGGCCGAGAGGCTGGAGCAGGAGCGGCAGGCTGCAGAGGAGGCCAAGGCTGCACTGGCAAAGCAGGCTGCAGACCAGATGAAGAATCAGGAGCAACTGGTGTGTGTGTGTGTCTGTGTGTGTGTGTGTGTGTGTGTGTGTGTGTGTGTCTGCGTGTGTTTCTGTGTGTGTGTATGTGTGTGTCTGTGTGTGTGTGTCTCTGTGTGTTTCTGTGTGTGTGTGTGTCTGCGTGTGTGTGTGTCTCTGTGTGTTTCTGTGTGTGTGTTTCTGTGTGTGTGTATGTGTGTGTCTGTGTGTGTGTGTCTCTGTGTGTTTCTGTGTGTGTGTGTGTGTCTGCGTGTGTGTGTGTCTCTGTGTGTTTCTGTGTGTGTGTGTGTGTGTGTGTGTGTGTCTTCGTGTGTGTGTGTCTGTCTTGGGGTGGGTGAGCATGCTCAGCACCCACCCATGGTGTGCATGAGTCATTAACGGCAGCTGTGTGCTCTCCTGTCTGCCTGCAGCGCCTCACGTTCAGAGTTGTCTGCAGTTTGTCAGATTCATCAATTCTGTCTATATGAGTTCAAGTTAAAATCGCCACTGAGCTTCTGTTCACTATATAGCTGTCGGTTTCAATGCAGCCACTTAGTAGATTCACTCAGGCTGCAAAGACTTTAATTTCATGGTTAGTTGTGTGTGATGCATGTGTGGCGGTAGTCCATACTTTAAAGTTAACGTTATTGATTAGCTGCAACTCTAACGTCCGTGCACCACAGCCGCCCACCCTCACTGCTGTGGTAAAAGTGTGCTTCTTGCTTGCAGGCAGCTGAGCTGGGAGAATTCACCGCCAGAATCGCTTTACTGGAAGAAGCCAAGAGGAAAAAAGAAGAGGAAGCTACAGAATGGCAACAAAAAGTAACGACTTTATCTTCACATGCATGTCTCCACGGTTACAGGAGATTACATCACCCATGCTTGATTAGTGTTGCCAAGTCACCACGGTGACAGCCATACTAGTATAAATTGTGGAAAAGCATCTGACTGGATGAGAAGTGTTTCATACCTTATTAATCAGTATGGTATATTATTTTGATGCAAGTCTGCCTGCCTGTGCAAGTTACCTTAAGCACATGTGGTACAGCCCCTACAAGTATTGTAGTTACATCCCTTAATGTTAGGGTGGACTACATGCAAATACATGCACTAGCCCAAAACATTCCCTAGTACATACACATCATCTCTTAAATATGATGCAATGTAGAGGTTTGGCTTGCCACCATGTGTGTGTGAGGGAGAGGTGTTGTTTGGTGTCTCTTGGAGAACGTCTGGTGTGTGGTGTGTGTGTGTGTGTGTGTGTGTGTGAGAGAGAGAGCGAGAGAGAGATGGAGAGTGACATGGAGTATGCAGTGGTTTCTGTGGGGTACAGTACGCATCTCTCCTCCGCTCTCCCAGGCCCTGTCTGCTCAGGAGGACCTGGAGAGGACCAAGGAGGAGCTGAAGAGCGTGGTGAGCGCTCCGCCCGCCCCCGCCGGCGGCCCGGCCGAGAACGAGCACGACGAGCAGGACGAGAACAGCGCCGAGGCCAGCGCCGAGCTGTCCAGCGACGGCGTGACGCACCACCGCAACGAGGAGGAGCGTCTCACCGAGGCCCAGAAGAACGAGCGTGTGAAAAAGCAGCTGCAGGTGCGTAACCTCCCCGACCTTTAACCTCTGACACAACTTCCTCTTCCTCCGCTACCTTCTCTCCCCTGCTTCTGTTTTCTGTTTCACGCTCATTTTGCGCTCATCGTACACTCTTTGTATAGTGTGCCCATTATCACTAACGAACTCAGCGAATCTTTAACATGTTAAATGTCCCGGAAGATCAAAGCAGTATAAATCTTGTCACATTAATGAGCCTACAGCTTGGTTTATTGATTGATTGCTTTGATGACGTTGGTGGACATTGCTTCAACACACTTTCATCTCTCCACCTCCCTATGTATTTCCTGCCCTACTGCCTATCTCTGCCCATCTTATTCCCTCCCATCCCCCTTTTTCACCCCTTCTCTCACCTCCACCCCTCTCCTGCCCATGTTTACCCATCTCCACATCTCTCCCCCTCCATTGCCCTCTACCCATCTCCACTCATTCCATGTCCTTCTTTGCTCCCTCCACTTTTCTCCATCCCCTTCCACCCTCCTCCATCTCTCTCTACCCCTCTCCATCCCCCTCCCATCCCCCTCCCCCTTTTCCACCCCTCACAATCCCCCTCCCTTTTTCTACCCCTCTCTCGGCCTTCCTCCCCCACCCCCCCAACCCCCTTTCTTCACGCCCTCGTTCTCTGCCGTCCCCTCAGGCGCTGAGCTCCGAGCTCGCCCAGGCGCGGGACGACACCAAGAAGACGCAGAACGATATGCTGCACGCGGAGAATGTGAGGGCGGGGCGGGACAAGTACAAGACCCTCCGCCAGATCCGCCAGGGCAACACCAAGCAGCGCATCGACGAGTTCGAGTCCATGTGAGCGGCGTCCCGGCGCGGCGACGCCCCTCCTTCCGTGTACAGCCCCCCGGCCCCACCACCCCTGCAGAGAGGCTAGAGAGTTGTGGCTGACACCCCGCCCCCCCCCCTACGCCTTGCCAAAGTCCTGTCCTCCACTGGTCAGCCAGTTACGCTGCTTAACATGCAGAGCTCCTCTCATTTAAGTTTGGAATTGTTAAGTCAAGAGCAAGCAGCATATCCTGTCAATATAAACTTTTTATGGTATTGTAAGTAATAATTTACCTCCGCATCTGATGTGGTAAAGAAAAATGGAAGGGAAGTAAAAAAAAAAAAAACTAAGAAAAAAAATGTTGCTTTTATTAAAAAACAGCTACTTCTAGCTTTTTGATGTTGCTAGCAAATTTTCGTCTTCAGCTGATAAGATGTACATTTTTTTGAGGATCGTGTCGCACACACTTATTTAACACACTGTTTGCCGTCCTGATTGTTGACTTTTGAGGTTGAGTCACTGAGTCCTGGTTAATGAGTTTGGACCTGTGTTCAAAAGCAATGCGAGATACTTGTTTTTGCAAGTTTTTTTTTTTATTTGAGCCTGTCTTTCCTGCATTGGGGCAGTCATCTGTGGGCCAGGAGCCAGTCTTGAGTACTTTGGACAAAGGAAAGTGGCACATAGGGCTCTTATAATAACCATTGGAATATGAATTTTAGTGCTCTTCACACACAATCATCAACTGCCTTCTCAAATCATTTGCCTCAGAAAACAGTCACAGTCCTTGTACCATTTGAACTCTGCAGCTATGACTTTGAGCAGGATCAGAGGTCTTTTACTGTGTCAGCTCTGCTCTGACTCTCAGATTCAGAGTTCAAATGGTAAAAGGGCTCTAACCGTTCTTTGACTCTGAGATGCAGAGTCAGCGCTTTTACCATCTGAACTCTGCATCCGTGACTTGGAGCAAAGTCAGGGCTGTTTTACCGTTTGAACTCTGTTCTGATTCAAGGACTCAGAGCTGAGATGGTGAAAGGGTTCTGACCTTGCTCTGACTTCTGGATGCAGATTCAGAACCTTTTTACTGTTTGAACTCAGCATCTGAGAGTCAGAGCCCTGGAATCATTTCCATTGCGAGCGCTGCCCCTCCCCCCACTCTGACATGCCCTCCTGCATGGTCCCGGTCTCTGTGTTTCCTGACCAGTCATTATAGATGGTTTTCTTTGCCTGCCCGCTCACAAAGGCCTACTGTGAGGATGGACATGCCTGGGCCGATTTTTAGAGCCAAGGGATGTCCATCTCTGTCAGCTGGTGTGTGTTTCCATCTGTCTGTGTGATGGTGTGTTTAGAGGGTGAGAAATCAACGTTGGGCCCAGTGGCCATAGACAAGCTCCATCCTCTATGTGGGCCATGGTTGTTTGGAGTGTTTGTTTGTGTGTGTGTGTGTGTGTGTGTGTGTGTGTGTGTGTGTGTTTGTGTGTGGAAACAAAGGGCCTTTCTGGCGGGAGAGCATATGAAAACGTCAGTCCTGAGAAGAGGACAGCTCACTACCTCAATCCTGTAAATGGTGACTGGCCAATCAAACACTCTGTATGAGTTGACTTTCAGTCTCGCAGGCTAAGTGATCAGGGCCTGCTGCTTGTTCCGATCATTTAAAAAAGCAAATATTTGATTTCAGATGGAAATTGCGGTGTGAAATGCAGTGTGTAAGAATGAAACATATTGGCTGAGAGGCTGGCTTAGGGGAGGTGAAACAGAGCCCCTTCTCCAGGTGACCCAGGTTGAAGGGACTGTGAACAGTGAACACTCTCAGCATTGCATTTGAAAACTGAATTTAACCTTCAGCCTCGATGCTTTGCTTTTGACAGAAAACCAATGTTGCTGTGGGAGGGGTGGTATAAATTGTATAAATGTTATACATTTTTGTATAAATAATATGAAATATAAAAATGTTCTATTTTTATTTATACTAAAGCAGTACACTGTCAGTGTTAGATGTTGAAATGAAAGCTGGTGAGCTACGTGGTGGTCATAGGTTTGAGACTAGCTCTTCTCACGTTGTGTCAGAGCGATGGGTGCATACAAATATTGCAGCATTTCCTACGCTGCTGGGGGTTCCCACAACATCACTGAAGCCAACACATTGCATTTTCATGACATTGCTATGACATTTGCTATAACATGATATCATCGCTGAAAGCAATTATGCAAAAGGTGAATGTTACGTATTGGCTGGCCTGTATTCCCCACTCCAGGGTGCACATGGTAGCATCTGGTTTCATCTGGTATTTTTTTTTCTTTTTTTGAGACAGTGATGCACATTAGTTAGTGTTTTTTCTTTGTTTCTGGTGGCAGTGATACATGTTTTTAACATTTTTTAAGATGTGATATACATTAGGGTATTTTTTTAAGTTGCTTTGCATGCATGTTGCCTTCTTGGCAGAAAATGCTGTGCATATGAGAGGATTCTGAAGGGAATAACCATCCAGGCCTGGACATCTCACAGAGATTATCGCCTATTTCACTGGTGTGAAACTTTGTGATACATAAATATGCCCCTTTAACAGCATGTCAGTCTGTTGCAAGGGGGCAGTGAGAATTAGCACAAATCACGGATGCATTGGGGAGCTGTGACTGGCTGAAGGCCTAAGGCCAGTGTTGGCTACATATGGTCTCAGACAGTGGGACTCCTGGCTCATCAGCGTACGGCCTGACAAGCTCTTTCATGTGATGCAGATTTAGAACACCTCTTGTTGCTCTCCACTGATATGTTTGCACTTCAGTTGCGGCCGCTCCTTCCACCTCTGTCTTCTCTGTTGTTTTCAGAAGGGACCCACGGCGTCCCCCTCTGGTGTCAGTGTCTTTTCACTGTCAACACCGCACGGCGCTGCCTCGTGTGACCCTTTAACAGTTTGTCACTTTGCAAAACCAGTACGAGTGCACACGAGCTGGCACCTAGCCTGCCAGGATCTTGGCCTGCTCCAAAAGCACCTCCAATAGAGGGCAGGGAGCCAGGAACACAGGACAGGACCTGCCCAGACCCCCTCTGGAACACAGGGACAGGGCCTGTCCAAACCCCCAGGAGGTGAGACAGGACCTGCACCGTCTTCCTCCTCCTCTCTTTGACGGCGGTGGCCATATTTCTAATGGCATTGGCCTTCCGTCACCATTTTTAGGCCTACATCATCATCTAGACCTGCGTTTGAAGCCCATGCTGTTCATTTCCTCTGTAGCCCTTTCTCGTCTCTTCCCTCCCTCATGCCTCCAGATAAGATCACAGGATCGTCAGATGTGTTATTTCTTATGTAATTGCAGCAAGATTTGTTATGATAGCTGGTTGGCAGCAGATGCTGACTGGGTGAATCTAGCCGCTGGAGGTGACTGGTAAGGAGGGGCTGTGAGAGGAGAGCTTTCAGGAGTATTTGTGTGAACATGTCTGTGACTGATCACTGCGGCCTCTGGCCTCAGTTTAACTTTTCCTCTGAGGGCATCGTTCACTGCGGTTGTACATGCCATGTCAAAGCAAATTCTCCGCTTCCAACTGATTGTGTTGTCTGGAATAAAAGTAGAACAACCAGTTTCTAAAACAAGATGCCATTGGAGGTTTTTATCCTCAAGCGAACTGATGGCTGTTCACATTATATTAAGTGTGTGGGAAAATGCAAAAAAAAAAAATGGACAACGGGATTAGTGGGAAGGTGTATGATTTGACTGAACGAATCTGATACAGTTTGGGCTGTGACATGTTCAGTTCTGTCTTCTATGTGAAGTCAATCCTGAAACAAACACTTTCTCGGTCTTCTGTCCCCTCATGTTCAAATATCAGTAAACCTAAACAAGGTCAATATTTTGATTTTGGAGATTCTCAGTGGGGTGGGGGGGGGCACTGGACCCATGTTCATTTTGGCTTCGTAGCTCAAGATGGAAATCTCCAAAATACACCACATTGTTGAGACATGAGTGCTGAAGCTAGTTGTCATGATTTCTGTTTGTTTGTCTGTGTTCATGTATCTCTAGCCATAATAGTGTAACAGAGCTTATTCCCTGAACACTGATTGAGTAATTTTCCAAGCAAGCAGGGAAAATGTTCTCACTTGCATTCTCCTTTTTTGTCATTGGTTTTCTCTTGTTGAGGGAGGGGAGGTGCCGAAGGCAGTATAGAGCACTAAATAGTTTTACATTTTAAATGGCTTCATTTCCCCCTCCTCTCCCTCAAAAGTACCACACATTCATTGTGTATAATCAATAGTAACTATTTTGAAAAATATCTGTTGGTTAACATTAAAGATATCAAATGCATATCAACTGGTTTTGATTCTTGTATGTCTGAAAGATGTATATTAAAGGGAGGTGAGAGACTGTGAACTTGATATAAATCACACTTCCTGATGCATTTCTGGAAGAGCAACCACTGGGTATTGAAAACAAATCTACATCTACTTCCTGTCTTTCTCATTTGGTTTCTACGTGTAAGTTTATGTCCTTAAAATGAATCAAAAATAGTATTCACCTTAGCGTTTGCCTTGCTTGTAAACAAGTGGCTTAACATGGCATGTGTTATATGTCTTTAATTAGAATGACTGAGCTGTTTTTCATCTAAAACACAGAAAAGAATAAAGGCAAGTCCATTTTATTCTGAATGCTCCAAATTCACATTTCAGTGGATTTTCTTTACAAAAACATCTCAATGGAAGAAAAATACAGAACACACCATTTCAAAACACTGTAAAACTGACCAGCTCAGTTACTTGCTCACGCTACATATTCAAGTAATGCCCAGTTCTTTTTTTAAACAAGGATTAAGGTTAAAACGCTCAGGGCAATTAGTTTAACTCCTCATGTTTTTCCTGTTATGATCCCTCACAATTAATCAATTCTTCAGCCTTGAACTTGCTGGTAGCAGAACTACGCAAATAATTTTTTTGTGGAATTACAGGTCAATTGGCCTAGAACAATAAAACAATGTCAGCAGACATCAGTTATCACTGTTATAAAAGAGAATACTGAAATTAATTGAAGTATGTATTATATAGTATGTTCCTGCAATTCACCAGCAATATATGTTTGGCAACTTGCTTCACTCAAAAAACAAAAAACCCTACCAGAACTCAGTTGGGCTTTAGTATGTACACAGTAGCACATCTGCACTGTAAAGACAATAATATATTCTTTCAAAAGCTTTCTCCAGAATGCCAGAGTGGCGGGTCTTCTACCACTTTGTAGAATTTTATCACATTAATACCCATTCAGAAATTACAGGCATATCATAGTGGGAATGGGAAAATGTTGAAGAAATACAGTATGACCTTATATTCTTAAACAGCCTTTCTTACGTGCTGCACAGCCTCAATTGTCTAAGTACCAGGATTTCAGTGTTTTTCAAATCTCACGGTGAGGCAACATACTTCACAAGTAGTCTTGCCTATTTTCTGTTTAATTCAAAGTATTGAAGTATGAGTTTACAAAAGGCATGTCTAGATTGACAAGATCATAGGAACACTGGTCTACATGTTTGCTCTATGTAAGGAAAAGGAAGAAAAACGTCATTTACCATATTTTATTCTATTCTACCAGTGGCTTTGGTCTTCAAATAAATGCTGAATACATCCCCACATTAGTTTTTCGGAAATGATTTTAGAAAAAATATCTTTGTTCGGAAGTTCCATACTGAAGCAAAACGATTTTCAGCATAGATGCAATAAAGCACACCAGTAACAAAAATGAAAAGTAAATCCTACATCACAGTGAATGTTACAATGAAAATGCTGTCACATTTTTACGTTGAAAAAATTACAATCAAAAACTATCTATGCTCTTTATAAACTTGTGAATCAACACAAATGTCATATGCATTAAAATGAAGTATGAAGAGTGTAAACAAGTCACAGTACTGAACGATGGAGTTGAAAAGCTAGAGAAAAACCAAGAACACAGAACTTCAACAAAGGCATATACTTAGCATCAAGCTGTTAGCTGAATTTACACATTTTCAACAGTAATATTAATAAAAAAAAACATGAATAATAGTTTGCTGAACATGGTTCAGATTATTATGGGATGTGTCAATAAGCACAATGCTATGTAGAAGCATTTACTCTATACCCACGTCCCTGCCCATGGCAACACACAGTGTTGCGCGGCCAGAGAGAAGGCTCTTCATATTTAAAAAGGTGCTCGGACATCAGACCCTTTCACTGTCACTGGCCAGTTTGCACGTTCACTCAAGAACGGAGAATCAAAAGGGTCATGAAATACTTGTATGTGTACATGTGGAAGAAAAAATGAACGGACTTCACTTTTTGTTTTGTAGGCACAGGATCTTGCCGAACACAGTAATCGCCAAACCTGGAAATCCTATACGGGCATCTATCCCTCAACTTTTGATATCTTGGTGGAGCTGGTTTCACTTCCACATGTTAAAGTACAAATATGGGGACACGTGCTATATAAAGGCCAGTATCTCTGTTAGTGTCACATCAGAGTGATCAATCACTATGACAATTGAAGTTAATAAAGCATCACTCCACCAAATACTGAAAAAACTCTTCAATATCCTTTCCTCACTGACCAGGGTTGCCAACCATACAGTTTTGTTTTTACTGTAAAATTGAACATAAATTTGTATATTTTTTTTACGAAAAATAATAAAATAAGATTTTATAAAACAGACACATGACAATCATTAACAAATTGTGACCGCATACTGTAGAAATCAGTGGTGTGGATAGAAATTTGGAAACACTACAGAAACAATGATTACTGGTCAATGTAGGCCACGTAGACCAGTGGACCAATGTAGATGTCATTATTAATACTATTAGCAGATTCATTGAGTGAATATATGAAATAGACTCTTAATTATTACCCAAATTTATAAACCTAGATAAAGTTGTTCATTTTTTTTTTTTACAGAGTGCTCATATATTTGAAATTGATTGGCAGCCCTGTTCTCCTTTCCACAATATATTCTTAGAGGAGAGAATGCATCTAATGCTCTTTCCCTCTGAAACTCATTTCACAATTTGGTGCTCCTCATTAAAATTAAACACTTAATTTAATTAAATTGCTTCCCAAAATATCTCTTCGATAATAGTTACAAATGTGACTAACGACTATACATAAATTCATATATTTTGAGTGTTCATATATATTCATATATATTTCATACATTTAAATATAAAATCTTTCTTTAAGTTAATAAGATACAATTTGTATCAATGAAGAAAGGCATTTCCTGGCTCTCAGGGGTTGTGCTGGCTGCTGTTACTGGAGACTAGGTATTAAAAGGATATAACTCAAAGGTAACATATTCAACAGGAAAAGAACATTATGTTGAAAGGGACAAGGTAAAACAGAAAAGCCCTGAAATATCCAAAACACTGTGATCAGGGTATAACACAGCTCTATGCTGTTCACATCAATACATTCAGGAACACACTTTAGGAAGAGGATATTTCTGTAAGGGAGTCCCAGGATCTTGGAATGTGATCTCTTCATCCTTGGAGGCTGAAGTAAGAAAAGAGCAAGCCTGGCTAACCAGATATGGCTTCCTAAAAGCACCAGGGTGCCGATCAGGAGGTGTTCGGGTGCTTCCCCCCCCCCGGGATTGGTTCAGGGGAGTGTTGGGCAGCTACCCAGGCCGATTAGGGGGTGTAGGAACAGCAGCCAGCAGGAGCCCCAGAGAGAAGAGCCACAGACTTCCCTTAACTAAAGCTAAGGTATGCAGACAACGTGAAGACTTGTCTGCCTCTGTGGCTACACAGGTGGCAAGATTTGGCCATTTTCTAAACATACCTCAGCTGCGCTACGTAACTTTAACGGCATCAGGAATCATACCCCAGTCATGGAAACATCACAAACAACACAAAGAAAATAGAAATAATAAATTAAATAAATTAAATTAAATCAAATGTACACAGCAGTGCATCAACCACACTATCCTGCACATCCACAAAAACCATGATTTTGTGATTTCAATGGTGTCAGGTTTTTGTGGAGAGTCAAAAAATAATTTGAATTAAAATTTTGAAAAATTAATACAAAAACTGTGGTGAGGTAAGGTATTGGATCACAAAGACAAAGTAAGCCCTTAAGTTTTAGCACAGAGGGAGAATGGGTTCAGCTGGGGTTTTCTTCAGGTAGTATAATTGAAGCATATCGCAGATATTGCTTCACTGCATCCTTAGTGCCACGAAAAAAAAAATACTTCAAAAATACTGCCTTCCCCTTTTCATACATATATATTGTGTTTCAAAATTTGCCCCTGAATTATACCGATGGTTTGTTTAGTGAGACCTGAACTTCAAAGTAATGGCACTGGACTTGCTCAGGAGCAGCCATGGGGTTGTAGCTTCGTGATCCAGACGACTGGATTGGTGTTCATTATTATAGACAACTCCATGTTTTTGCTTTCATTTGGCATGATAATGTAATCAACCTGACAACACTAGTCATCCATTAACCTTATAGCAGAATCTACCAACACCCAGGAACCATTCAGACCTCTGTATGCTGCAATTTGATTCACGGGATTTTGAAAAGTTTTGTGTTGGATAAACAGCATTAAGACTTTCCCTTAGTATCAATACCTCCTTGTCTGAACTTACCCCACAACAAAATCATATAAAATTATAAAACATATGTCAAAATAAATACAACCAAAGCAACACATAAAAAACCTTCACACAGTCTTACATGAATTAATTTCATATGCAATCACAAGCCCTCCTACCAAGTAACATGAAATCAGTATAATGCAGTCAGTTATCTGGGTATGATTGTGTAGGCAAGCCTTTAATCAAGATAAAAAAGACTGATTTGGCTGCTGACAAGTGAATATTGCTGGTTGTGTGTGTGATTGCACAAAATAAGGTACCACCAGAATTCAAACAGCAGTTTAGTTAAAATTCTGGTTGGATTAAAAAACCCTGCTGTTCTCTTTGAAAGAAAAAAATAATTGATTCTTCTCTTT